>NC_060272.1:50255384-50506820 GCF_021613505.1 Equus quagga | reverse complement strand
ATTATATATACATTATATATAATGTAAGTATATACATTATATATACAATGTAGATACACTAAAGAAAATAATTTGGGGAATATTTCTGGCTTTGTATAACTCTACACATGATGTACATCTTGAAAAAATATAAGAAAATATGTTTTTTACTAACAAGTGAATTTGGCAAATTATATACAATGTGCTCTTTAAATATTTATGAGAACTGCTTTAATATATATTTCACTAATTACTTAGGGAATGACAATAAATGTTAAAATATATGTATTATAACTTGTCAAAAAAAGGAGAAATATAAAAATATAAAGCATATCCACACTTTACACACTTAAGTAGAAATGGAAAATTAAATTGCATTTTTCTCCCTATATGTCAGAATGTTTAAAGTTTTAAATGATGTCTTAGGAATAAATGTTATGAGACATTAAACAATTATTGAATTAAAATGTTCATTTCTGCTCATTTAACAAATTATTTCAGTAAACAAAAGCAGCATTTCATGAATGACAACTTATGTAAATAAAGTACAAATGTTCTGAAGTAATTGATTGATTTCACATGAATGAACATTTCACCCACTGAGTGAGTAATTTTTATGTTCTCTGAATTTTACTGACAGGATTTAAAAGATAATGCCATTGAACAAACTTTATCCTTCCAAGCTCAACATCTTTAGAATCATGTATTCAAGAGCAATGAATCTCATATAATATAAGAATGAATGGATATATAGAAGTATGCATCCATGCACATGCAAACACATACACATATCTATGCTTAGCACCATCACAATATTCACCATGAAAGTGTTTTCCTTCCCGCTACTCAAGACTGATTCATTCACCCCAAACCTCCCACTAAGGTTCACAAACATTATCTCTATTTCTTCACTTCTGATTCAATCCTTGAACCATCGTAATCTAGGAAAATGTTCTTTTTATATTGCTATCTTAATCTCTTATGGAGGTTACAACTGAGATGTGGGACTGAACACACACACAAAATGGAAAGTTTCTGGAGTAAATCTTCTCTAGCTGTGATCCATCCATCTACTCACCCACATACTTATAGTGACAGAGAGATCTTAACTTTTTCCTGGTTGGCAGCAGTGGTAGAAAGAGAAACATCTTTTCTAAAAATTAAAACAAAGGCCTGAAGAGATACTGTTGTTGGTGAGATTGCAAATGTCAATCCTTTTCAAGTTTTCTTTATGGAAGAAAACATGTTTTTCAATCTATCGCAACGTGTTTTTTATAAAAGAAAATAATAGAAAAACAAAACAAAATGAAAGATAAATGGTTAATAATTCTTGTTTTATTATTATTAACAGACAACATTATACTGTTAAATTGTTAGTAAACCATATAAATACTTATTCTCAATTTCAATACTTGAGTCTCAAACTATGCCTAACCAGTTCTCATATCAGCATGGGTCCATGAACACTGCTCTATAATAGCTCTATTCAGAACATGTTTTTTTCCTCACATGTGGCTATACATTGTAATGCATGGGGATTAAAAAGCAGTATTGATATCTAGGTTGCATGAGTTGGAGACATCAAAATCCCACTTTCAGTAATGGATTAACAACTAGATAGAAGGCTCAAACAAAACTACAAGCCAACTAAACCTAATGGACATCTATACAATACTCTATCACAAAACACAAGAATAAACATTCTTCTCAAGTACCCATGAAATATTCCCCAGGAGAGATCATTCCATATATTAGCCCATAAAATGTCTTAATAAATTTAAAAGTATTGAAAACATACACAGTATGTTTTCTGACCATGACTGAATAAAGTTTAAAAAAAATTGAAAGATATTTGGGAAATTCACAAATATAAGAAAATGAAACACATTTCTAAATTATAAATGAGTTACAGAAGAAATATAAAAGAAAATTAGAAAATAGTTTGAGAGGAATAAAAATGAAAAGACGACATACCAAATATTACTGGGTTCACCTCAAGCAGTCTTTAGATGGAATAGCTATATAAGCTTGAAAAAGAAGAATAAAGCTATAGGACTAACACTTCCCAATTTTAAAATTGACTATACGACTACAGTATTCATGGCAGCGGTGTACTGCCACAGTGACAGATAAAGAGATTAATGAAGTAGAATTGAGAGTCCAGAAATAAATCTATATATTTATTATTTATGGTAAAGTGATTTTTGGCAGAGTTCCAAGGCATTTAAATGGGGATAATGAAGAGACTCTCCCAAAGTTGTGGTGGAACAACTGTTTATCCACAAGTAAAAAAATGCAATTGGATTCTTATCTCACACCATATAAAAACATGAAATCAAAGTGAATCAAAGACCTACATGTAAGTGTTAAAACTGCAAGATTCCTGGAAGAAACATAAGCATAAATCTTTGTGACTTTGGATTAAGTCACAGCAGAAGTACAAGCAACAAAAGAAAAAAGCAATTTGACATCCACATAATTTAAAACTTTTGTGTTTCCAAGAACCCCATAACGAAAGTGAAAAGATAACACACAGAATGGAAAAAATGTTTGAAACATGTATCTTATAAGGAACTACTATCTTGTGATTCAACAATAAAAAGACAAATAATTCAATTAAAAATAAACAAGGATTTAAACAAACATTTCTCCAAAGGGGGCACACACAGCAGCAACAAGCACATGAAAAGATTCTCAACATCAGGAGTCAGTAAGGAAACACAAATCAAAGCCATTTATGACATACCGTTTCACTCACTAAGATGGTTTTAAAAAAGGAAGGCACTATAAAAATTGCTGGCAAGGATGTGGAGAAATTGAAACCATCATATGTTGCTGTTGGGATTGCAGAATGATGCAGCCACTTTGGAAAATGACTTTTTGGTTCCTCAAAATGTTAAACATAGAGTTACTATATGACTCAGTAATTTTATTTTATTTTTTTAGTTTGATTTTTTCCAGGTTAACTGATATATAATTGTCAAATACAATTGTATATATTTAAGGTGTAAAACATGATTTAATAGAAGTGTACATTGTGAAATTACTACAATCATGTTAATACATCCATCACCTCACACAGTTAACATATTTTTGTATGCATGGTGAGAAAATTAATATCTACTCTTTTAGCAAATTTCAAGTATACAATGCAGTATTATTCAATATAGTCACCATGCTGTACATTAGATACCAGATTTATTCATTTTATAAGTTAAAGTTTGGACCCTTTGACCAACATCTTCCCATTTCCTGCAACCCCTAGCCCCTGGCAACCACTATTCTACTCTCTGCTTCTAAGTTCAACTTCTTTAGATTCCAAATATCCGTGAGATCGTACAGTACTTGTCTTTACCTGACTTATTTCACTTAGCTTAATGTTCTCTATGTCCTTCCATGTTGTCACAAATGGAAGAACTCTCTTCTTATTTATGGCAGAGTAATATTCCATTGTGTGTGTGTGTGTGTGTGTGTGTGTGTGTGTGTACATATAATCACATTTTCTTTATGCATTCATCTATTGATGGACACTTAGGTTGTTTCCATATGTTAGCTATTGTGAATCATGCTGCAATTAAATTAACATAAGAGTGCAGATATCTCTTCAAGATCCTGATTTCAATTCCTTTAAATAAATATCTGGAAGTGGGAATGTTGGATCACATGAAAATTTTATTAAATTTTTGAGGAACCTCCATATTGCTGTCCATAATGACTGTACCAATTTACATATTCATCAACAGTACATAAGGGTTCCCTTTTCTCCACGCCTTCTCCAACACTTGTTGTTTCTTGTCTTTTTGGTAATAACCATCCTAACAGGTATGAAGTGATATGTCATTGCAGTTTTGATTTGCATTTTCCTGATGATGAGTGATGTTGAGTAATTTTTCATATACCTGTCAGCCATTTGTAGGCTTTCTTTGGTAAAATGTCTATTCAGGTCCTTTGTCCATTTTTAATTGGGTTATTTAGCATTTTGCTATTAAGTTGTATGAGTTTCTTAAGTATTTTCTATGTTAACCCTTTATCAGATATATGGTTTGCAAATATTTTCTCTCCCATTCCTGTATTTTCATTTTGTTGATTGTTGCATTTGCTATATAGAAGCTTTTTAGCTTGATGTAGTTCCATTTGTTTACTTTTGCTTTTGTTGTCTGAGCTTTTGGTTTCATGACCTAGCAGTTTTAGGTATATTCCCAAGAGAATTGAAAACATATGTCCATACAAAAACTTGAGCATGATTTTCATAGCAGCATTATTCATAATAGGCAAAAGATAGAAACTACCTAAAAGTTCATCAATGCATGAATGGGTAAAAGAAAATGGGGTGTATCTATACAACGGAATATTATTCATCCATAATACAGTGACGTACCGATACATGTTACTATATGGATCTTCCTTGCAAAGATTTCTTTTTGTGAAAGAAGCCACAAAAGGCCACATGTTGAATAATTACATACATATGAAATGTCCAGAGTAATGACATATATAGAGAGAGTAAGTACGTTAGTGGTTGCCAGGCGTTGGGAGGAGAGAGGAATTGTGAAGTGACTAATAATAGGCATAGGTTTTATTTTCAGATTGATGAAAATGTTCCAGAATTAGATAGTGGTGATGGTTGCACATCTTTGTGAATATACTAATAAGCACTGAATTGCACCTTTTTAAAGGGCCAATTTTATGCTACCTGAATTATATTGTAGTTTAAGAAATGAGTAAAGGAGTGAAAATGAAAATAAGAATCACCTGGACCTGAATTAAAACTAGAACAAAAACAGCAATTTTAAAAACAGTGGAAACAAAGAGAAAAGTTATTTGAGGCAGAACAGCTAATTGCAATATATAGACCTTGTTTAGATCACCATTAAAACAAATGAACTATAAAAAGGCATTTGGGGGGCAATTACAGAAATTTTAATATTGCTGCTAATTAGTTGATGCGGAAGAATTATTGTAAATTTATTTCACCAGCATAATGATACTGCGGTTATGTAAGAAAATGTCCTTATTTTTCAATTTTATATTGAAGTATTTAGAGATGAAATGTCATGATATCCTAGATTTACTTTAAAATACTTCAGTGAGATGAAATAATAAGGAAAAAATGTTCAAAAACGTGTAATTCTTAAATCTAGATGATGTATGTATGATGGTTCATTTTACCATTGTCTGTTCTTTTATGTTTGAAGATGTTCATAATAAAATGTCTTCAAAATGACAAACTATGAAATTTTAGAATGCGAAAGAATATTAAAATCTTGAATTCTATTACACAAAAATTTCCATAATTGACAATGTGTCTGCTGTTTTAAGGCTCTATGGTGTTTGTTTCTATGACATATGCGAACAATTATTGTCAAAACAACAGTGAAAACAAACTACAATAAATAACCCTGACCTTAACATTGCTCACTCAGAAAATACATACAAACAACGTCCCTTGGAGACACACAACTTTAAAACAGAGATCCAGTCTTAGGTCATTGACCTTAATAGCTCATTCTCCATTCCCAGCAACATCATGCTTTGTTTTGTAGTGGTTTATCTGTCAGTCTTAGGATTTTAGTATTGTTTGATTAGAATTTCACTTTAAATGCATGATGGTCTTAGACTTATCACTTCCATTCTCTGCCTCAGTTTTCTTTCCTGACAGGAATGTTCTGAAGATACAAATGCTATTTAAGATCTAAGGACAGTACTTATTACTGCAAAATTATTTCCTCACTTTTAACTAGGTCTCAAAGTATGCCTAAATTTCTGGACCTAGCTTTAAAACAAGTTTACAAAGAGTAAGTTAAAATTTCATATAATCTTGAAAAATGCCTTTTATTAAAATACACTAGTTTTTTTTAAGTATCCAAGTTCTGACTTGGAAAATATCTTTATCATAAGAAGAGATGCTCAGATACCAGCATCATAAAATTGTATGCATGATATTCTCTTCAGGAATGTCAAGCAATCAAAAGAAATTATTGAGTCTCTCAAGTGCTGCAAAAAGCCAGTAACTCTTTTCTCCTTGTGCCTTTCTCCTAAACTACAGTTTATTCTTCTGTTATTAGTTTTTCTTCAAATGACATCAAATACGCCTCTTGCATATCACTCTTGCAATAGAAATAGAACTGAGAAAGTCTGTAACCTTTGCTCCTTCCTAGCTCAAGCTTTTCTGTCAATGTAAAACATTTACCCTCCAAGGTGTTAAAGATTCCCCCAGAAATCTTTAGAGTTTATGTGCATAAAAGTTTGCAGGAATCTAAAACAGCATCAAAAGAGGTGAGAGGCATTAACCTGGGCAAAAAAAGGAAAGAAAAATATCAATTACTGATACTTTTGGAAAAGTTTAAAACTCAATATGATCAAATATCTTAGGCCTTGAGACATATATTAAAATTTTCATCAAGTTATTTAGTACTTCATTTCAACATAATGTCATTAATAATGCTGAGAACATTACCAATAGTGAAGTTTAATCATATCATGAAGAAATTGGAAGCAATAAAATCAGCTATCTCTGTTATATTCAGAGTAAAATTCTCAGCCCATGAAAAGTTGTACATATATATTTTTTAATTTTTTTAGGTATGCTTTTTTATATTTTTTAATTTTGAGGGAAAAATAGTGAGACAATTTTTATGAGAAAAATGATGTACAAAATGACTGAGCAAAGTGGTCTGAATTAGAGATAGGAAAGTAAATATATACCATTCAATTAAGATAGTCTAGCTCTGAATTTAATATTCAGTTAGGGAGTAGTAACAGTAGTACATCAAAGAGATCCTACACTATGAAAGATCCATTATAGAAAAGACGCTCTATATAACTGGAGCTGCTTAAAATATAAAATATTATTTCTAAAATAAAAGTCATATTCATACAAATAAGTAGGGAGGTTTCTCTACAACCTCCACTACAAGATTAAAGATGGCAACATTCTTTGATACCTGTCCCATCAAGCATTGTGTTCGCTCTCTTCTCCTTCGATCTGAGTGGGCTCTGGACCTGCTTTGACCCACAGAACATGGCAGAGTGGACGTTGTGTCAGTTTCCTTGCTCTGGCCTTAAGAGTTTGACAAGTTCTACTTTCTGTGTCATGAAAGACTTGCTCCTGGAACTTGCAGCTCCTGTGTTAGAGGTCTGGTTACCAACTAGAAAGAACGTGTGGAGAGATACTAAGACTACACGGAAGGGGAACTGGACCCAGTTTTCAGGCCTCTCTGCTAGGATGACAGGCATAGAAGTGAACACGTCTTGGATCCACAATACAAGTCCAGCCACCTTCAGGACATTACATCCCAAACCCAATCAAAATCATGTAAGGCAGAGTTGGCCAGCAGAACTGCTCACGTCACTGAACCACAAAATCATGAGATATAATAAAATCATTGCCATGTTTATCTGCTAGATTTTGGGGTAGTTTGTTATGCAGAAAAAGGCAATCAGAACAGTGACCAGACTCATTCAAACTTGCTGTTCAACCACCTTCATCATTAAGCTTCTACACCATTGTCCACATGACTGGCATCATGCCAGCCATTGCATTCATCTCTTTCTAAATAGCAAGGGCAAAAGGCAACGTGCTGGACACATCCCCTCCATAATGCCATAATGCAAAATTGAAAAGTATGACTTAGCTCCCACATGTGGAAATATGAGAAAATATTTTTGTATTTCTGCAGTTAGGGCTTTCAGAGCAAATCTTGCTGAAACATAAAACCTGGACCAAAAGAACAAGACTTAGATGTTAATGTACAACTATATAGATAGTAAATAATAATAATAGTCTGCTCTACTTCAGAAACCTCGCATGGAAATTCAGGACATTAATTGATCTAGATATTAAAAACCTAACACATTTATTAGCCGGAAATTAGCTACGAGGTCATATCTTGCTCCAAAGTTGGCTGGGATCTTTAGCTTGGCTGCCAGCAAAGGCTAAAACTCCATTACTATGTAAAAAGGGAAAGCTTTACTTAACTCCAGATGTAAGTGTTTATATTTTAAGGGGTTTGAGAACAACAATCACGGAGACGTCCCAAGTTTTGCAAAACTGAACATATAGCCCTATCTCCCATCTGGAAATATTTATTTACAGATCAAAGTGTTAAAAATTCTTCCCATCAAGTTTCCAAGGTGATTCTCTTAGAAGGGGAGGGGTAATAGCTGCCTCTTTCCTCTACACAAATACACCAACTTTTGTGTGTGTTCCTAGCCTAAAGTGTGGACCTCTTACGTACATATATGGTCATTTAGTTCTTATCCTGTCTACTCAGGTGTAAGAACTGGATATGGGAACCACATAGATATTATTTGCCTGTAAGTAAATAATAATAATAGTCTGCTCTACTTCAGAAACCTCGCATGGAAATTCAGGACATTAATTGATCTAGATATTAAAAACCTAACACATTTATTAGCCGGAAATTAGCTACGAGGTCATATCTTGCTCCAAAGTTGGCTGGGATCTTTAGCTTGGCTGCCAGCAAAGGCTAAAACTCCATTACTATGTAAAAAGGGAAAAATTATATCAGGGCAAAAGTGGCAATTTTGGCCACAGTGTAAAATAGATATATATCACTGTTAGAAATACAATGTTTACACTATGACAAAAACAATCAAAATTTCTTAAGCTTTACTCTTGCAGTTATCATGAATTTACAATACATCTTTGATTCAAGCTACACTTTTTCACATTTTCATAGTTTTTTGTCGGTGTCAGTTCTTCTGACTTTTGTTTCCTTCTGGTGTCTGTCATATCACTACATTAACCCATACTGAGTCTTTCACCATTAAGGATGATGTTGACTGTAAGTTTACTGTATCACCCATTATTAGGTTAAAGAAATTCTCTTCTATTTCTAACTTGTAAAGAATTATTATCAGATGTGGACATTAAGTTTTGACAAATGCTTTTTTAGATGATTTTTTAAGTCTGTTAATATCATAAGTTAAAATGATTAATTTGCAAATGTAACAACAACCTTGTATTCATGAAATAAATCCTGCTTAGTCAAGTTGTCAAGATGTCGAGATGCATTTTATGTTTTTGTTGATAAGGTTTTGTTAAGAATTTTGACATCTATATTTATAAGGAATACTGATTTTTAGGTTTATTTTCTTATAATGTCTTTATTTTGTTTTGGTATCAGGGTAATGTTAACCTCATTGAATGAATTGTCAAATATTCTTGTGATGGTTAATTTTATGTGTCAACATGTCTGAGCCAAGGGATGTCCAGATAGCTAGTAAAACATTATTGCTGGGTGTGTCTGTGAGATTGTTTCTGGAATGGATTAGCATTTGATTCAGTAGACTCAGTAAAGAGAATCACCCTCACCAACGTGGACAGCCATCACCAAAAGGCTTGATGGTTTGGATGCAAAGGAAGGGTAAATTTTTTCTCTCTTCTTGGGATGGGATGGCTCCCTTGACTTGCCTTCAGACATCAGAGCTCCTGGGGACCTTTGGATTCCAGAATTTACATCATTGGTCCCCCTGGTTCTTAGGCCATCGGCCTCAGATTAGATTACACCACTGGCTTTCCTGGGTCTCCAGCTTGCAGAGGGCAGATTGTGGAACTTCTTGCCTCTGTAACCACGTGAACTAATTCCTATAATAAATATCCTCTCTATCTATCTATCTATCTATCTATCTATCTACCCTATTGGTTCTGTTTCTCTGGAGAACCCTACCTAATACAATTTCCTACTAAATTTTGTGGATGTGTTTGAATAAAATTTGTACTACTTCTTTTTCAAATGTTTGGTAAATTTTTCCATTGAAGTTACCCTAGGCTGGAGTTTTCTTTGTGGGAAGGTTTTAATTACAAATTAAATTCTTCTTAACAGATAAACAATTATTCTTGTGTAAGTTTTGGCAGTTTTGTCTTTCAAGGAATTTATCCACACTTCAGCTAAATTGTCATTTTTGGTGTTGCAGTTTTATTCCAAAGTTTGTACCCTAAATTGTGGCATTCATTGTCTCTAATCCAAATTATTTTCATTTTATTTTACCTCATTTTATTTCATTTCAAGACATCTGACATCTTTATTGTAATTTTAGCTGGGGTCATTGGTATGGTTAATACTTATCCACAACCTTTATAGCCACTATATGGTTAGAAATAAAACAGATGTGTTTATATAAGTATTTTAAAGACAATTAGGAATGGTGTAGCATTCTTGCCCCAAGAAGTACTTGTTTTTGAAATCAAAAGATATGAAGTGTGTTTGATATTGACTGATTATGGCTTGATTAGTACATATGAGTAATAATTAATTTAGCAGGTGTAAGAGCATCAGGGTAAAATTTAACAAATCATATAATTTCTTTATATGACATATAATTTTATAATTTATTTAAAGTTTACCTGTTCTATTTGGAAAGTAAATAGCTCATTAGTGTTTCATCATTAACCATATTTTAGATGACTTATGTGTCTTTAATTAAAAATGTTTAATTCAAGGGTGCAGCCCAGTGGCGTAGCGGTTAAGTTCATGCACTCTGCTTCAGGGGCATGGGGTTTGCCAGTTCAGATCTCCGGCTCAGACCTACATACCACTTATTGAGCCATGCTGTGGCAGGCATCTCACATATAAAGTAAATGAAGATGGGCATGAATGGTAGCTCAGGGCCAATCTTCCTCAGCGAAAAGAGGAAGATTGGTGGTGAATGTTAGCTCAGGGCTAATCTTCAAAAAACAAAAAATAATAATGTTTAATTAAAAAATCTTAGACTATTCTCTATCAAATAAACATCAGATCATTGATAAAAGGATAGAAACTGTCCATAATAAAGAAATAGCCTCAAATGTCATGGAATTTTTTGGAAAGAATAAATGAATAAAATAATTACCTAACAAAAGCACATGTATAATATGCCATGTTTAAAATTCTCTATATGTAGTAGAACAATATGCTAGAGGGAAAAACAAAGGAAAAATTTGGTTTGAAGATTTTAGTAAGTGCTTTGTAAATTTCTGTTTGGGAAGATTGGGGAAATGATTTCAGGTGATCCAAATTATAATTTCAGCCAGAGTTATGTCAACCTTGGAATGTAATCATTACAAACAGTACAAGATTGGATTTCAATGCAAATACTAGCAAAAATTGCAATAATAGGACTCATCCATAGAACATGAAGAAAACCTTTCCTTAGCTCATAGAACAAGTTGCTTTTAGAATAAACAATTAGACACAGTCTGTACCTGAGCTCTTCTAGTTTAAAGCTCACATCACTAGTTTCTAGTTTCTATCCTTGCCCTTGACCTATCAGTTGCTGTCATGCCTGGGTTGTAATTATTAAAAACTCTTGTGTCTCTGACATTTCCCTCATTAGTAACTTTTTAATTTTAAAATAATATTCTGCATTAAAAATATACGGAGGTTATTTAGCCTCTACAAATATGTATTATGTCCATGGGATATCAAAGAAAAGTAATGAAACATACAGAATTATTAATAAACATCTCTAATTTAGTAGTTAATATGCTGGAACTCTGGTGAATTTTTTCCATTACTAATGTAAATATTCTCTTCCATTTTCATTAATCATCTAAATAGAAAAAAAATAGATTTTAACCTTCTTAAACCCTATTCACTAAAAATTTGGGGACAACTAAAAATTTTCAGTCCTCTTATGTTGTGTATAGTATAAAACCACACTCTTTCAGACTCCCTCCCATTTAATCCGCTGTGTATTTAAGCATGAATGAAATAATATCAGAATTAGAATCTTATTCTAAGGAATTACCACAATTTTAGAACTATCACAAATCTATTATTAAAAGAAATCATAAAGTTAGTATAGTGCCTTAATCTGAATAAACTTTAATTTTATTTCAGCAGAATCCTTAAAATCGATTTCTGATAATATATTTTTTGTTTTGATGTGAATCATTTCAACTGTGGTCATGAATTAAGGTGATTTAAAAGTGAAAAGGTATTTGCAACCTTCTTACTTATAAGTGATTTGTCTTGGTCTTCTGGACCTTAGATTGTATAGAGAATATCAGTAATTGCAAAAGAAGGAGAATATCAGAATTATTAACAAAAAGCAGGGCACGGTTGTACAAATTTACATGATGTTCTTCTTTACGTAAGCTACAGCTCAATTAATATCTTGAACAACATATATATACCTCTAGGGGACATGACCTTTATTAACCTTTATTAAAAATAAAATAAAGACTAAGACCACAAAATATACAGTTTTTCATGAAGAATATTCAGCAACAGAACAAACTTTTAGATATGATTCTGTATTACCCATCATATATATGCTTTTATCAATATTATTCTCAATTCGGTTAATAATATCAGCTTAAAAATTAATCTTACAGTAGAGATCTTGAATCTTTTCATCATCACAATTAAATTTATCATGAGTTTGCAAATATGTACATATTTACTGACTACAATATCCATTTCAAATGTAATTTTTACTTCAATAAAATTTCTGTTCTCTCATTTGATGTCCAGTGCAACTAATGTGATTATTCTCCCACTGTTTCATCAAAGCAATTGAATCAATATTTCTGGGTCATATCTTCCTAACCTAGAAAATTCAGCCAGGAATACTAAATTACAGTAAAAGTAAGTAATTGTTACACTTTTATTTTTAAAGTCAATTATCTCATTTCAGAAATTTATCCTTTTCTATCATATCTGAAGTATTTCAAATAGCAAAGAGAGCTTATGTTTTAAAAATAATGTTGCATTTGATCAAATTCAAGTATGTACTCACACTTTTCAGAGTTTAAGTGAACCTAGACACCGATTTGGAAAAAATAATTTCAACCTCAAAAAATAGCCACGTTTTCATAACTGTTGTACAAAGAAAAGGAGCACATAAAGAAGGTGATTAGAGATATAATATATTTCCTGGTAATCATTTCAGTCCTTCTTGAAATAAATGTCTATACCATTAGAAAAATATTTGTAGGAAAAAACCTCTTTCACCATTCCTATGTGTTTTAACTGTAATTTTAATTTGCCCTAAATCATACTGCTGTGAGTGTATGTGCATGTATTCATATGGTAAAAAGAAAATTTGTTTTTCTCTATGGTGTGGAATATGGGGCCTGAAAAGAAGAGACACAGGTAAATTTTATCATTTAGGATGTTTTCAGTTGGAAGAAACAGAATCTAGATCATGTGATTGAAAAACCTAATGTAAGGGCATCATTTCCAGGTATGAATTAACATACTGTTTCAACAATGTCATCAAAAGCTAGATTTCTCTGTCTGTTCTAACTACTCTCAGAATGTTGACATTATCCTAAAACAGCTTCTGTAAGTACATTTTTTGAGGTCCAAACGGGACAGAGAAAGATTTTCTTCCTCTTTCATCCAACATATGTTCTGAGTTTAATGCAGTTGGAACAAGTTAAGTCACCGCCCCTGGAAGAACAAATTACCATAGAATATGTATAGCAGAAGAGAAACGTGGCAATATGTATTAATCTGCTTGAATTAGGTCAATCATGGCCCAGCTTGCAAAAGCAAATAGTCAATCTCATCTGAACTGCTTCAGTACCACAATGAGGGAAAGATGAAATTCTGGGTACAGAATTACAATGACTGAGCATAAATGTATTCAGATTATCAGTCCCACAATATATTAACATGAAAAAAAATTTAATAATTATTAGAAATCAACCAGATGAAAGCAAAATTATACAACCAAGTGATTGTAAATATAAAGAAGTTTCTTCAAAAATGCTGTTTGAACAACTTAATATCCAAACTTTGACCTCAACCATATACCATGTACAAAAATTAATCTGATATGAATAGACAAATTCAAAACCTAAAATTATAAGGCCTCTAGTAAAAATCATAAAAAACGTATGTTCATTCCCTGAAAATAGAGAAAAAATATAGATAGAATACAGCAGGCAATGATCACAAAGGAAAAGCTGGGTAAATTATACTTCTTGAAATTAACAATTGCTGTTCTTCAATAGGCACCAATAAAGAAATGGATAGTTAATCCACAGATTGGGACAGAATATTCTTAAGACATGAATTGGACAAAAGACTTATATCCAGAATCTATAAGAAACATTTACAGCTCAACAAGAAAAAAACAAACTGCTAAGAAAAAAAGAGATAGAATTAAAATACATTTTACAAAGCATTTTACATGAGAAAGTGCTCAATATCATTATCCATAAAGGAAATGACATTTAAATTCAAAGTGGGTTACCACTATAAATCTGAAGGGACAAATTTAAAATAACGCCATATGACAGCAAGGGTATAGAGTAATCGAAACTCTCATATACAGAGATTGGGCATGTAAAACAGTCAACTTTTAAAGAAATTTGTTGGTTTTTTACAAAGTAAAATACATGCCTACCTTATGGATATAGCCATTTTATTTTTAGGTATTTATTGAAGAGGAACCATTAAGAAAGTCCAAAAAAAGAGAGTATACAAATGTTCATAGCAGCCATGTTCACGATAATCAAAAGCTGGAAAAAAATCAAATGCCTGTTAAGAAAATGAATAAACAAATTGTAGTATAAAATGGATAATACTTAGATTCTGAAAAATAACTAAGGATGCATATAGTCATGTTGCTGAACCTCATGGATATTAAATTGAGGGAAGGAAGCTAGACACAAAAGAGTACCTATTGAGTGATTATTACATAAGGATAAAGAACAGGCCAAGCTAGTCTATGGTGGAAACAAATCAGATTAATGGTTGTCCCTCTCAAGGAGAGCAGATGCTATGGCACTTTAGGAGATGTTAAAACTGGTCTATATTTTTAAAGAGATTTGGATTACATTGGTCTATAAATTTTTCAACACTCATTAAATTATACCTTGAGATTTGTGCAATTTACTAAATTAAAATTTTACTTAAAGTGTTATAATCAAATATTGAGCTCTAATTAATTACTTAATGCTGAAACTACTTTCTTTGTGTTCTAAACTTGAGCTAATAGATAAATTTGTTATGAATGATGAAAGCTTGATTCCTCTCTATTGGAAAATGGAGTTACAAATATGAAAATAGGAATGACTGGAATATACACTGTGGTATTAAGTTGGAATTAGAGATATCAGCTTAACACATTATAATATATATGTGTATGTATATATTATGTACACACATACATATAATCATACTATGTGTAAAAAAGTCTTTCACTGTGATGGCTTAGAAGCAACGACACAACAGAGATTCTTAAAGAAAAGACTGATTTTCAGGCTGAGGAAGCATAATGTACAATAGAAACCTGGAATATTTTGTATTCCAGAAACCAGAAACGTGTAACACCAGAAAGGATGGTAAGTCTCAAAGCATAATGGAAACATGAAAAAGACACTAGAGACAGCTGGAAGAGTCTCTCACTCATCATATCAGGAAAAATGCAAGTAACAAAATGAATAATGGATTAAAACCCCTGAATAAAATTAAAGTCCACAAATCTATAAAGATATAAATAAATGAATAAACAAGTAAATGGAAGACAAAGACAAAGGTCTTTTTTAGAATAGATTGGCAAATATTACATAAAAAATATAGAATTAGATCATCATTGAACTTAAAACTATTGCATGAAAGTTTGATAAGAAAAAGAAAATGTAGACTTCAGTATCTTCCAGAAATTATCAATCATAAAAGGACAAATATAATTTTGCAGTGAGATAACCGGCAGGCAATTCTTCAACCATGTGATCACCAATATTGGGACAAATCATCATGTGCCTTCTGATATGATATATTGAGAAGAATACAACATTATATTTGTGTTCTTCCTAACAAAAACATACATCATGAATCTAATCAGGAGGAAATTCAAACAAACCCAATTTGGTGGACATTTTATAAAATAATGGTTTGTACTTGTAAAAAGTATTAGGGTCAAAAAAGTGAGAGAAAGTTGAGGAATTTTACAGATATTCAGAGAAAAAGATATCAATGCAATGCTTATTCCTGCATTAAATGCTGGAATAAAAAATATTTATAAAGCATATTATTGAGACAATTGATTCCATTTCAAAATGGACTATGGTTAGATAATATTATCACGTCAGTAATAGGATTGCTCTTAGCAAATCCACAATAAAGCATTTAGGAATAAATGGGCAAAATGTCTCCAAATTACTCTCAAATAGTTTAGGAAATATATATGCATATACCCACTTCTATAATTCTACATATCTCTATCTATCTATCTATCTATCTATCTGTCTATCTATCTATTTATCCATCTGTCTAGACAGCAAAGCAATTGGGCAAATATAAAAAAACAGTAAATCTGAATAAAGAGTATACACAAATTCCTTGAAATAGTCTTGAAACTTCTCTCTATATTTGAAAGTATATCAAAATTAAAAGCTATGAAAACAGATTTGAAAGTTTCCTTAAAATTCCCATAACCTCATCCTATATTATTATTATTATTTTTATTATTTTTAGAAAGAGATACTGAGGATCATACGTGAAAACTGTGGCAGGGAGTGAAAAGTGATACCAAGATAGGAACTGGTACTATATTTGCCCCTGTAATGTGGTGACCCCTCACTGACTCTTATCACAATTCTATATATTCTTCGTATTTGTGATTGTTTTACAAGATAATTATGCATTTTACTTAGAGACCAGAGAGTGAGTGTGTTGATCAAAGAAATGGAGTGCATCAGAAAGGTATGGGTAACCTATTTGCATCCAGGAGGAGTAAAAATTCTTGATTCAAAATCGAGATTTGTTAAACATTATATAAAGAATTTAATGAGCCAGCCCACATGACCTAGTGATTAAAGCTCGGTGAACTCTACTTCAACGGGGCAGGTTCGGTTCCCCGGTGTGGAGCCATACCACTTGTCTGTCAGTGGCCATGATGTGGTGGCGGTTCACATGGAGGAAATGGAGGGACTTGCAACTGGAATGTGTAACTATGAATTAGGGCTTTGGGGACAAAAAAAAGGGAGGCAGATTGGCAACAGAGAGTGGCTCAGGGCGAATCTTTCCTAGCAACACCACCAACAAAAAAAGGAATTTAATTATTCAAACTTATTTTTGGGTTTTGTTTCATCACTGTTTTTTTCCTCCTCTTTTAAAAATTACTTTACTGAAGTGACATTGGTTTATAACATTATATAAATTTCAGGCGTACCTCATGTTTCGGCTTCTGTACAGACTGCATTGTGTTCACCACCAAAAGTCTAGTTTCCATCCATCACATACCGTGTGCCCCTTTACCCCTTTCACCTTCCCCCCACCTCCTTCACCTCTGCTAACCACCAATCTGTTTTCCTTATCTATGTGTTTGCTCTTCTCCCACATATGAGTGAAATCATATGATATTTGGCTTTCTCTTTTTGACTTATTTTGAATAGCATAATACCCTCAAGGTCCATCCATTTTGTCACAAATGGCATGATTTCAGCATTTTTATGGCTGAGTAGTATCCCATTGAATACATATACCCCCTCTTCTTTATCCATTCATCCTTTGATGAACACTTGGGTTGTTTCTAAATCTTGGTTATTGTGAATAATGCTGCAATGAACACAGGGTGCATATGTCTTTTCAGGTTAGTATTCTCATGTTCTTTGGATAAATACCCAGAAGCTGAATAGACTATCATATGATATTTCTATTTTTAGTTTTTTTGAGCAGTCTCCATACTGTTTTTCATAGTGATCACACCAGTTTGTGCTCCCGCCAGCAGTGCATGAGGGTTTCCTTTTCTCCACATCCTCTCCAACACTTATTATTGCTTTTCTTTTTGATAATAGTCATTCTGATGGGTGTGAGGCAGTAACTCATTGTAGTTTTGATTTGCATTTCCCTAATAATTAGTGATGTTGAACATATTTTCATGTTCCTGTTGGCCTTCTGTGTATCTTCTTTGGAGAAATGTCTGTTCATATCCGCTACCCATTCTTTGATTGGGTTGTTCATTTTTTGTTGTTGCATTGTATGAGTTCTTCACATATTTTGGAAATTAACCCCTTATCTGATATATGATTTTCAAATATTTTCTTGCTTTTGGTGGATTGTCTTCTTTTTGTTGATGGTTTCCTTTGCTTTACAGAATCTTTTTAGTTTGATCTTTTTATTTGTGGTATTTGCCTAAAAGACATTACTAAATAACATCTTTCTTCCTAAGAATGCATCAAAATGTTTTATTTATAAGTTGGTTAATTGTTTTGGTAATTTGTACATTCTTGATAGCATTATACTCATGTTTGTTTTTGGTTTCTTTTGAGGAAGATTAGCCCTGAGCTAACATCTGTTCCCATCTTCCTCTACTTTATATGTGGTTGCCTACCACAGCATGGCTTGCCAAGCAGTGCCATGTCCGCACCTGGAATTCAAATCAAGGAACCCTGGGCCGCCAAAGCGGAATGTGCCCACTCAACCAGTGTACCACTGGGCCAGCCCCTACTCATATGTTTTAAAAGGATCCTCCCTCAAAGAAATGATATTGGTAATTGATTTGCAAAATTTAATTCTGTTGCCTTATATTTGAAACCATTTTTAGAATAAGTGGTTCTCCATTACACTTATTTAGGACATGAAAACAAATCAAGTTGTCCTCAGCCCATGTGACAGACACTTTGTAAAATGGTAATTTAGTTTGCTCATGAAATATAAGACTATAAAAATGATACAACAGTCAAAGATGTTAACAAATTTGTTTCTTGCACCCTCTAACAATAATTATCTTGAATTTTCTGTTGTCAACTTGACATCACAGCCACCATCTTCTACAGTTTCCTCATCATTACACTTTAGAAACTACATTTGTTAGAATGACTTTCCCCATATAGGACTGGTTAGATTCTGCCAGTGAGAGGAAATTTGGGAGGCAAGGAGAAGCATAATCCATTTTCCCACAAAAAACTATTTCACATAAATATGTAGGCACAAGATGGTTTCTTTGGAATCACCTGCTTTACAACTGCCGTCAGCTAAGTTTGGTGGAAACTGCACCTATTTGGACTGCTGAGATATTCTGCGAATGTAAGGTGACTTCCTCTGAAAATCACCACTTCCTTCCTGTTGCTCTTTGTTCACTCGCCCAGCCTTTCTAATAGTCGTGTAATCCTCTAACATCCTGAACTGAAATCCTTTGTACTTGAAATAACAAGAGTTTCACTGCAACCCTATTTCAATCCTGAACATCTTGTGTAGTATATTAGAGTTGGCTCTCAAGTTAGACGGGTTTGATCTAAGTATCAGATCTCTTCACTAGTGACGGACCTTGGTCTGGTTACAACTTATTTAAGCCTATTTTTAAATTAAGAGCATAAACACTAAAATTGGAATAACAATAATCCCTACTTCCCAAATCGGTTAGGCGAACCATTTGAGTTAAACATATATAAAATATACCATATTTAATATAAGATGATAACTGCATATACTTTTAAATATTTAACTCATATATACACATAAGTATATATTAAAATCCCAATTTACACTGGGAAAAATGATTCTAGTTAAATGCTATAGGTATTTATGTTATTGATGTAAGGTTGAAAGAGGTTTCCATTAACATATAGAATTCTCTTTGACCACATCTAGATTATGTTTTCACCTCTAATGCCGCTCTTCCTTCTGTAGTCACAGTGCTGTCTATTGTTCTGTGGCAAGTTGGGGTCAGGTTGCCATCAATTTTCAATTGCCCATATTTATTTTTAACTTTTTATATGCACTCATTTACTGCTCCCTGAAAATCTCTTACTTTTCCTTTTGTTTATCTAACACTACTAATTGTTGAAGGTGCAACTTAAGGTAATTGTTGAGAAAATTGTTTGAGAAAAATATGAGAAAACAACTAATTTATTTCAACTACTTCATGGATACATTTTTCATAATAAACCCTGGTCAACTTGTCTCTTATTTTTATGTGTTTCTATTGTTTTCATGACAATTGTTGCCTGAACTCTAGATTTTTCTTTTGAATGTAAGGTGCACTAGCTTTGTTTATGATGTGTTTTGTGTCTATGTTAATTCTCCAAATACAGAGAAAGTCATTTTAGAATAAAGCAAAGAAACTCCAAGCAAAACAAACATAAAATACAAAAATTACAGGGGCTGGCCCCGTGGCCCAGTGCTTAAGTTTGCGCGCTCCACTGCAGGCGGCCCAGTGTTTCGTTGGTTCGAATCCTGGGTGCGGACATGGCACTGCTCATCAAACCACGCTGAGGCAGCGTCCCACATGCCACAACTAGAAGGACCCACAATAAAGAATATACAACTATGTACCAGGCGGCTTTGGGGAGAAAAAAGAAAAATAAAATAAAATCTTAAAAAAAAAAAAATTACAACAGAAATAAAAGCAACCACACAACCATTTTTTAATTTTGATTTAAAATTATTCTTCAGTACTTAGCACATGCACATGGCAGGTGTTCAAGATGTGATTTACAATCAAATTAGTAAGGGAGAAGCAAATAAAATTGCAGCTCGAAGTATTCTATTTGGTATTGATGAAATTCTGTGTTTTTATGTCGTGTATGTGTGTGTGTAAAAGACAGTAAATTCCAGAATTTAAGAAAATTGGCGTTGAGGGCAAACAAGTCTAGTCATGGCAAATTGATAATTCCAAAAGATGAGTTAATATACTAGGAAAAATGAAGAAGTTGAAATCTTCTCCAAATCCCCAAAGTTCCAAATCTCCAAATGATATTTCCCACACCTCTTGTACTTTGTCAAAAGTAGGCGAGTGATGATGTTATTTCAGAGGGTGTAATCAAATTTTGGAAGAAGACTCAGGAATTTAAACTCGCAATATCTGTGTGGAAGTCTCCCTGAGGAGTTCCATTTATAGTCACTGACATCTGATTTCCATGGCTTTGAGAAATTCATGTGTCAATCAAATCCCTCAATTTAGTATCTGCTTCCTCATTTATCATTTAGATTACACACAAAAGGCATAGACCAGAGGAGGAAGAAGCTTGGTATTTATAAGATTTATAAGATGTGCTATAACATCAAATTGGCCATGATTGAGGCATGAGTGAATGTTTTGAGAGTATAACAAAAGTGATCATCTTTGTCTTATGAATGTGGTATTTATGCTACAGCTTATGCAGCCTTCCATCAGTTTAAGATTAAGTAAGGAATTTCAAGCATATAGAGACACTGAGGTTCGAGTTGAGATCATTGTGCTTCCAGTCTGTGATATAATTGATCATAAAAAACTTTGCTAAAATTGATTAGCGGGGCCGGCCCTGTGGCCGAGTGGTTAAGTTTGCACACTCCGTTTCAGCGGCCCAGGGTTTACCGGTTCAGATCCTGGGCGCAGACATGGCACTGCTCATCAGGCCACATTGAAGTGGCGTTCCCACATGCCACAGCTGGAAGGACCCACAACTAAAATATACAACTATATACTGGGGGGATCCGGGGAGTAAAAAAGCAGAAAAAATAAAAAAAAGATTGGCAACATTTGTTAGCTCAGGTGCCAGTCTTTAAAAGAAAAAAAATGATTAGAATCTGACCCTTTAGGCAAGTGCAAATACTAGAAAAAAATTAACTGTGATTTTCTAAAGTATACATGATCAGATCTATATTTTAGGAGAATATATTCTTTAACATGATTATTAACTTCGTGATACCTACTTGTCATTTCAGCCTATGCGATATTTGGTTTCAAAGACCATTAGTTGCCTAACAAAACATTCATCGTCTCTTTCCTAGAGAGAAAGCCCTGAGTTTTAGCTAAGAAGAAAAGTAAAAGACTATATTGCCAACCTTCTTTATACCTGACTATGTGACAACATTACGATTTATTAATTGCAAGCAAAACACTTTTTTTAAGACAGTGGCAAGGCTACTTAAAGGGAGCTGACTCAGCCAGAATGGTCCCCCTTTGGCCCTCACCCTTATATACTTACTCAGGCATGTAATCCAGATACCGTGGCTTAGTACACACCTGGGGTTAGACCATGAAGTGACTTTGAGGATGGAAACTATTCACCACATATTTCAATTTAATTTTAACATTTTAATTTGGAATTTGTTAGACTTTGTGTGGCTATATGTGTGATATGTATGTCTACCTATGTTTGAAACTGACACTACTTTCTAAATATATCTATATTTTGTATTTTTTTCTTACATATAACCCAAAAACTAAAATAATAGCGTATTGAAGAAAACAGAAGTTTTTCTCTCTAATGTAAAGAAGTCCTGAGATTGTCGAGCCAGTATGGGGCTTCTGTGGTGGCTTTTGTCACCCAGGCTTCAATAATTTGTTCCAGCCATTTTGTGACTGACTATCAAAACCCAGGCTCTCTAACAGAGATTATGGAGAGAATGGGGAAATACGAAAGTTTTGAATTTTTCTAAATGAGAAAATACTATTTGTTATTAAATATCAATATAATTATTATTTTAATTTATATGCAAGATACTGTAAATCACTTAGAACAGTGCTGGATAAATAGGAAGAACTATGTAAAAAGAAATTGTTAAATAAATACAATAAGTTAGGAACTTATCCAAGAAACTGTTTCTTCAGTTGTCTATAATTGCCATGAATGCTGAGAGTACCTTTCATTTTGATTTTCTAAGTGATTTTGTCATGGCTAGTTAAATGAATAATAAAGAGCAGACAGTCTGTGCAGACGTAATATCAGGCAACCGAATGACAATCCAAAATGTAAAAGTAAAAGAAAACAACCTCGAGAAAGGAAAGTTGATAGGTTTAAATAACCTCTTTGTTCAAAGATGTTGACACTTTGACACAGGCCACAAAAAGCCTTTTAAGGGAAACGTCTTTTAAACCATAAATACTACAGACCTAAGTCTTGAAAGGATACTCACAGCTGCAGGCATTTTCTGGAAAAAAAAATCCTTGCGTGTAATCTTTCATTAGCTTTTTTTCTATCACAAATTTAAGCATCCAAAAAAGCAGCGAGCAATAAAAACAATGCAAAAACTCTCGGAATTAATTTACTTTCATTTATAACTTCTTTGGAAAAGCCTAATTGTAATTCACATTAATAAAAACCATTTACATTTTCATGGTATTCACAAAGATGTTAATTTTCTAAACTGAAAACACTTCCTACATGCTTCCCCTCAACTCACTGCCATTTATCATTAGCTTTTGTTTACGGTCTGTTAGTCAGTTTCAGTCCATGTGACAGTGCTCATAGCCAAGCCAATTTCAATTAATTTCTTAGTAAGATTTTTAAGACCCAGTGTCAACTGATTTATTAAAGCCAACTTATATCACATCAAATGGATTAACGCTAGTCATTAATTATATCAAAATAAGTAATTTATTTTTTCTGACATTACTTATTCTCCATCTTTTTTCCTCTTCTGAATTTTATTACATAGTACAGCATTTCTATCTTTCCTTTTACAAGTCTTTCAGCTTCCTAAATATGCAGATATTGAAGGTAATTTTGGTTGATCATCAATGAATTTTTGCTCCTCTTCCTTGTTAATAAAATCCAAATTTTTTCAGATTTCCAGACTTCAGTGGATTCAGGATACGTGTAACCCAGGCCCCAACTCAAGGGTGGAAATACAATTGTTCTACTCCAATCATGAGGTCCAGTTCCACTTGACAGTGAAAAAAAAACATATGCTAAGGTATATGCAACAGTTTGGGCAATATAATTAAGAGGAAGTATACAGTATTGAGAATATTCTTGAGACTAGCTTTCCTTGTTCATTAGAGGATACACTCCTCTTCTGAATAGAATTTTTTCAGGTTTACATATGATTTCTGGTATTGCAGTAGTTCCCTTGAGACCATGAGAAAAGTTATCTAGAAAGAATATGCTGAGAAGGACAATTTCACAAAAACAGAAAGCATTTGGAACACTGAAAACAATGTTAAACCATGTACAAATCATAATGGAACTTTCTGGCTTCTAGAATTTTGATACTGTTTACACTAATTTCATTTAGATTTTTCTGTTGAGGCTGAGCACATTTTAAACATACCAGAATGAAATGTAATTTTTTTACAATCATCCTTTGTCCGTAAGAACATTATTCTACACCATAAAAATTTCTCAGTTTCCAGGAAAAGGCCAAATCTCAAAACTAAGTGATTTACAGTTAATATATAGTATTTTTAACTGTTCACAGAATTCAAAGATCTAAAAGATCAAAAATTATTACAACACATTTGCAATATAAAGCTCTAATAAAATATTATAAAATTTATTTAAATAAGAATAGAAATGAATGTAACAAAGAAAAGCAATGTTTTGTTCATTAATGTTTACTACAAATGTCTAAACTTATGCTGTCCAATAGGGTAGTCATTACCCATATGTGGTTATTTAAGTTTATTGTTAAAGTAATTGATTTAAAGAGAATTAAAAATTTAGTCTCTCAGTAACATTACATACATTTCCGGTGTTCAGTAATCAAACGTGACTAATGACTTCCACATTATACAGCACTCATATAGAACATTTCCACCACTGCAGAAAGTTCTATTAGACAGTACTGGTCTAAATCAAGACCGAGCAAACTATGACACAAAAGCCATCACTTATTTTTGTAAATAAAATTTTGTCAAACACAACTATGCCCAATCATTTGTGTATTATCTATGGAAACTTTCATAATACATTGGCAGAATCAAGTGGGTGCAACACAGATCATTAGCCTGTAAAGCCTAAAATATTGATAATTGGAATCTTTAAAAAAATTTACCAACCCATAGTCTAGACAATAGTCTAAATAGAATAAAGCATAGATTAAATATAAAAACTACATGTAAACATATTCTTAGAAAAAAGAGCAAAGCAAAATGTTTTTTATTGTCACAAAAATTGAAAGAATATAATATTTAGTTGAATCAAAATATGTATTTTTTCTTCATCAGTCTTCACAGTATTCTGCATAAAAATTACAACTTTGTTCATATTCAGATATATAAAATTAAAAAATGAACTTCAACTTTAAAGGATAAAAACATTACCTTAGGTTTCTCTTTGACTTTGGCATATTCCATGGACTAATTTGTTATGCATCTGTAGGGTTTTGATTTCTTCCAAAGGAATTGCTTTCATCATATGTTCAAGAAATCATTTTTCCTATCGCCAATCTTTAGCAATAATGCCAATTTAACGAGAGTCACTTCTTGCACCTGCTAAGTTTCCATATCTGTAGAATATAAATTGATTTGGATGTATAGTTCCATCATTGTGAGAAAACCACAAATCTCTTCCATATTCTGAATAATCAAAAATGTTGCATAATCAGAAAAGCTGATTAGAAGTGAAATTGACATACCCACAAATGAAGTATTTTAAGAATTTCTAAAATTACAAGAAATATGTTTTTTCCCCAATCTCCTATGATTTTGACATCTTTTTGCCTAGAAGCTAATTTTAAGATCTGTTTGGAAGCTGGTGTATGCATACAAAGTGGAGTTGGAAAGAGCCAGAATGTGATAGACGTATGGGAAGAATTATTATTTGTTTATCACTGCTTTAGATAATATGATGTACTGAAGAAGAATTCCAGTTTTCAGTCAAACTACTATGTTTTGACTTGTCATTTCCACTTCTCTCACTTATTAGCAGGATAAACTAATGTAACGTGTTAGAGTACAAGCTAAGATGTTGTAACAAACATTCAAAAGATTGCAGTGAGTGATTTAACTAAGATAGATGTTTATTTCTCATTTACATAAAATTCTAGAATTCAGCAGTATTGAGCAGTCAATAGTCAATATGGAGGGCAGATCTACTCAGTAAGGTCTCTCGCAGTACCAGAATCTTTTTGTTCTATTACTGACTTAGATAATTACATTCCATTGGTTCAAACATAGTTAAATGGGCATAACTATCTTCAAAGAAGGATTGGAGTTTTAGTGTCTAGCTAAACCAGTGCCTAGCTGGGAAAAAATGTATGAGGAACCACTGTTCCATGTTTCACCATTTTCTCATGTTTAAAATGTACCTATTCACGGATTTGTGGTGACAAGTAAACATGTCAATGTATGCAAAATCCTTGGAAACTCACCTGACACACACTGAGCTCTCAATAATTTTTATATCTTATTTCTATTTATGTAATTCCTTTCCTCTGCAAACTGCTTTAGTACATTAGAGATTATAAACAAGGAATAAAATGCTTTATTTATCAAAATTGTACATATCAGTTCTTGTGATAATGAAAAAATGAATGATCAATGATGAAAAAAATGAGTAATCAGCCTAATGATTTAGGCTGAAATCTCTGATTTGAAGAATTCTATAGATATTTCAGTTTAATTGGTGTTCCAATATACCACATTAATGACTTTTGTTAAATATGATGTGAAATAATATTTCATATAGACAGAGAGAATCATTAAACTATTAAATAAACATAGGTAAAAGAATATGAGTTTCTAGGTGAGGAGGATAAAAATAGATGAGTTTTAAATCAAATTTTGGAAACAAGTATAAGTGAGAAACAGGATTTTAATTTATACGACAAAGGATAAATAGCAATAGAATCTAGCTTTCTATTACCAGAAACTTGATTTAATTTATTCATGAAATTTAAATTTAAGTTTCTTATTTGAGCACCCATGGTTAAGCAGCTAAACTGCCCAGGCATCACCAGGTTCTCGTGGTGAAGAGCCAAGAAAAAACATTCTTGTTTCTGGCAGAAGGAAGGGGGATGTAACCATTTTGAAGTAGTCCAAGGGCATTCTCCACAACAAAGACCTAGTTAGCAAGGGCCAAGTCTTAACCAGAACCTTATTCAACCTGGATGAAAGAAAATTACCCTATTCCAGAGCACACTAGCCTTTCTGTCTTAACTACGGTAGTAAACAAATGATGAGGAATATTTGTGAAGGTAGGAGCACAGGGATACAGGACAAGGAGAAGACTGAGATTCAATTATAAGATTATAGGACACTTCTCCTCCCCACACAATTTATTACCACATCAACAGGGGTTCAGTATAACTGGGTTACAGCTAAAACGCCTGCAACACAAAGACTTTATCTGAGGAGGAGAAGTTAGGGAAATCCCAGGACAAGGGAGAAAACAATCAGAACACAAGAAGAGTTTAAACCTCTGCCAATACAGTATGAGTAACATTAAACATTAAACAGCCCAACTCCTAGCCGGATTAAAGTAAAACCTCACAGTAAGGCTATCTCAGTCAAAATCCCAGAAAGCTCTTCTTTGGATGCAGACAAACTAAGTCTAAAGTTTACATAGAAGGATAAAAGACCCTGAGTAACCAATATAATATTGAGGAAGAAGAGCAAAGTTGGAAGAGTGATACTATTGGACTCTAGCACTTACTATAAAGCTACTGCTACCACACACAATTGGGGTCCTCTTGCCCAATGTACATTAAAAAAGCCAATTATTATGGCATAAGCTTTTGGGTAAAGAAATCGGCTTTATTTTGCAAGATCGATCTGCAAGGACACAGGGACATACGCTTTCAGATCTGTCTCCCTGACCCAGGGCTTGGGGCACAATTTATGTGATGAAGGACAGGGTGGTCTGAAGTTTGGAGATGGATGATTGCAGGTAAAGAGAAGTGAGGTAATTGATCTGCGCAAGCGTAGTCAAGCTTCATGCTTCTTCATAGGACGCATGCTCACAAAATAGTGCTGTTACCATGCTCTAAGGGTGGAACTGTTAGCTCCCTGACATGAAAGTTCACTTACTGAGCATTCATGCAGGCTCAGTTGATGAGTTGGTGGTCTGAAGTGACCTGAACTGGACAAGGGATTTCAGGTCCTGAAAAAGCGCTCTTTACTACTTTATTGATAAGATGGGGTCGGTTGAACTGGTCCTTGAGGGACTGCGGTTACACTACCACAGTACAGACAGTTTAGTACTGGCAAAAGAATAGACAAGTAGGTCAATGGAACACAACAGAGGGCCCAGCAACAGACTCGCACTAACTGATCTTTGAAAAAGACACAAAGGCAATTCAATGGAAAGTGGGTTTCTTTTCAGCAGCAGTGCTAAAAAAATTAACTTATAAGCCTACAAGCAAGGAACAAATAAAAACATAAATAAATCTAATCAAAAGGCCTATAGCTTTTACAAAAATTAACTCAAATGGATTAATGGATTATAGGCCTAATTTTCAAATTCAGTATTATAAAACTTGCAGAAAAAATATAGGAGTATTTCTAGTTACCTAGAAATTGGCAATACATTTTTAGATACATAACCAAAATCATGATCCATGATACAAAACACTGATAAATTGGTCTTTATTAAAATTAAAAACTTCTGCTCTGTGAAAGACACTGTTAAAGAAATGAAAAGACAATTAGACAATGGGATAAAATATTTGTAAGTAAATATTTGAAAAGTACTTGTAACCAAATTAGACAAAGCTCTTTTGAAACTCAAAATGAGAAAACAAAAGATCAATTAAGAATTAGGCAAAAAATCTAAATAGATACCTGACCAAGGACGATACCTGATTTTAAATGTCTATAAAAAAATATTTAACATTATTTTTCATCTGGGGATTGCTAATTAAAAGAACAGTATGATACCACCTTCTATCTATTAGAATGGCTAAAATCCAAAAAAGTGACAGTGCCAGATATTGATGAGGATATGAAGCAGCAAAACTCTTATTTATTGCTGGTTGTAATACAAAATGCTACAGCCACTTTGGAATACATTTTGGGAATTTCTTATGAAGTTAAACATAGTCTGATCATGAAACCTAGCAAGGGTTTCACTGAGTATTGATCCAATTGTTTTGAAAACTTCTGCTCACACAAAAACTTGCATGCAAGTGCTTATTGCAGCTTTATTCATAATCGCCAAAAACTGGAAACAACCAAGATATCGTTTCATAGATGAACAGATAAACAAACTGTAGTACATCCATTCAATGGAATATCATTCAGCAATAAAAAAAATGTGCTCAAGCTTCGAAAAGAAGGAAATTTAATTGAATATTGTTAAATGAAAGAAGCCAATCTGAAAAGTTTATGTTGTGTATAATTCCAATTATATGACATCTTAAAAACGGAAACAAAAAACAACAGTAGTAAGATCATCAGTGGTCATCAGTGGCTTGGGAGGGTAGGGTGATGAATACATGAAGCACATAGCAATTTTATGGTAGTGAAAATATTCTGTCTGATACTGTAATGCTGGATACATGGCATTATACATTTGTAAAAACCCATAGAACGTAACAGCATAAAGAGTGAACCTTAGAACATGCAATTAAAAATAAATCACTTAAGAGGTTGGGAGGTTGGGGAAATCCAGAAAGGAATAAAAACTGAACAGAGAATCAAACTGTATTACAATGGACGAAAGAAAAGAAACTCACCTAAAGGGGAGCTGGGGGAGCGGTAAAATAACTTTGGAAATAAATGAAGTCTGTAAGACTAAAAGCATATATACACAGCATTTAGTTGATAAACTATATCCCAGGGTGTACTTGTTTACAATTCTGATATTGTTATTCGTGAATACTGGAAACTAATTTAAATGGATGGTAGATGGTGGAAGCTAAGTTCCTCACTGTTTGAGTGGGGATTTACAGAAAAGCAAGAAAAGGAGGCTAGAAAGGTCCGTGTGGTAATAGGTTAAAGTCTGAGATGTCAGAAAGAATTCATGTTTAGCTTAATCTAGGCATAGATAGTTATATATATCGGTTTAGCATATACCCATATATTTCTGTGCCCTGTCTGCCAAGAGGGCTAAAAGAAATGACACTCCAGTAGCGGCAAGCACGGCTAATATCTATATCTTGGTTTCTAACAACTTTCAATGAAATGATGATGAAATGAAATGAAATGAAATAATTTCTTTCAGTGAAAGAAATCACTGTTTCTTACAGAAACAGGTTATTCTAGGACTTGGGCAGGAAATATACGTGATGAACATGGATCATCTTGCAGTGTCAGAAAAAAGGAAGTGCTCAAAAAAGAAAACACACACATATTTACACATACACACACACACACACATTGATGGAGGCATGTTGGTGGAGCACGAAAGCCAGCTGAAATACCTCCTAATGGTCAAAGCTGAAATAATTCGAACAATTATGCAAAGAATTTGTGCATTGTTGCCCAAAGAATAAAATAACTATGTGTCCATATTGATATATGGAAGTCATATATATATGACTTTTAAAAAGTCAAAAAATTAAACAATGTATAAAAGGATAACACATCATGACAAAATGGGGTTTATCCCACAAATGCAGGATTGGTCTAACATTTTAACAATCAGTCACTGTAATAACATTAGCAATACACAAAGATATAAAACCATATGCTCATCTCAATACGTGTAGAAAAAGTGATGTGAGTAAATGCAACAACCATTCTAAACAAACACTTGCAGTGAACTTGGAAGAGAAACAAACAGCTTAACCCAATAAAGGACATCCATGAAAAACCTAAAGCTGAATGATATTTAATTGTGAATGTCTGAATCTTTTCCCCCTAAAAGAAGAATAAGGCAAAGATACTTAAATTCTACCTCAAAACTTCTACTCAAAATGTCCTGAAAGCTAAATCTCACAAAATAAGCAAAGAAAAAGAAATAAAAACCATGCACATTTGAATGGAAAAAGTAAACTCTACTTATTAACAGACTGCATTATCATTTAGGTATAATACAAAACTTACCAGAACTAGTGTGTGATTTTAGCAAGGCTGTGGGACACGTGGTCAATATAAGAAAACAATTGTATGTCTATATACCACCAAAAATGACAAACGGAAATTAAAAGAAAATACAATTTACAATTTGATTAATATAGTGATGTGCTTAGGGATATATTTGATGAGAATGTGAAAAATCCTTATATTATAAAAAATATATAACACACTGCAGAGAGAAATTAAGATTCTGAAGAAATAGAGAGATGCTGAGTTCGTTGATTAGAAGACTCAATATTGTTCACGTGGCGATTCTCTGCAAATCGATCTGGAGCTTCAACAAAATCCCAAATTCATAGGGAAATGCAAAGATCTTAGAGTAGCCAAGTTGATTTGGAAAATGAAAAACAAACTTGGAGGACTGACACTGCCTAATCTCAAGACTCTTAAAAGTTAAAGCAGAGCTCAACCCCAGGGTCTTGTGGTTACAGTTCCACACACTCTCTTTTGCTGGCCTGGGTTCAGGGATTCAGATCCTGGGGGCAGACTTACTCCACTCACCAACCATGCTGTGTAGATGTCCCACATACAAAAAAATAGAGGAAGATTGGCACAGATGTTAGCTCATGGCCAATCTTCCTCACCTTAAAAAAAAAAAAAGTTAAAGCGACCAAAGCATTTTGGTACTAGGATAATCATAGATGAATGGAACAAAAAAGAGTACAAAAATAAACCCATTCACATATGGACAACTTATTTTTGACAAGGGCACCAAGGCAAGTAAATGAGGAAAATGAAATCTTTTCAACAGTTTTGCTTGTTTAGGTGAATATCTGTGTGAAAAAACAATAAATATCGACAAGTATCTTATTCTATACAAACAAAAAAGTAATAACTTGAAATGAATCATAGACTGGAATGTAAAAACTCAAACTATAAAATGTCTAGAGGAACACATAGGAAAAAATATTGAGTTAGTCAAACACATCAAACAGTTATCTGTAAAATGACAAATTGATAAACTGGACTTCATCAAAATTAAAAATAGATCTGCTATTTGAAAGGCAATTTTAACAGAATAAAAATACTCGCCATAAATGGGAAGAAATACTTGAAAATAATACATTCAATAAATTGCATGAAATTCATTTATATGGACAATCCTCAAACTCAATAATAAAACAAACAACTCAATAGAAAGTGGGGAAAGATTAGAACAGAACTTGACCAGAGAATGTCTATGGGTGGCAACTGAGCACTTTTAAAGATGCTCACCATCATTATTCATTAAGGAAATGCAATAAAAAAAAAAAAAAAAAAAACCCAAATGAGATGCTATTACGTAACTATTAGAGTACTTATAATTTAAAAAGACTGACTACATCAAGTGGGTGAAAATACAGAAAACCTTGACCTCCTGTACATTGCTGGAAGAAATGTAAAATCAAAGAACTATGCTGCAAATCGGTCAGGCAATTTCAAAAGATTAAACATACATCTATCATATGATCCGGTCATTCATTCCTAGCTATTTATGCAAGAGAAATAAAAGCATAGACCCACACAAAGACTTGCCAAAAGATAATGCTCATAGCAGTTTTATTTGTAATAGCCCAAAACTGGAATCAAGCCAAACATATAGCCATTAACAGGTGAAAGGATAACAAATTGCAGTATATCCATATAATATGATACTATTTAGCCATAAAAAGAGTAAACTAGTGACACATACAACACAGATGAATCACAAAATAATTATGCTGAGTGAAAATAAAGAACACATCCTGCATGATTTCATTGATATAAAACTCTAGAAAACGCAAATGAGTCTATAGTGAGAGAAAATATTTTAGTAATTGCCTGGGCACAGGGTAGGGAAGGAGAAAGTAAAATAGGACATGGGGAAACATTTGAAGAATCTAGAAGTATCCGATTTCTTGCTTGTAGTGTTGATGATTTCACGGGTGTAAACATATGTCAAAGCTTGTTAAATTGTATACTTTATTTGCAAATCATTGTTTGTCAGTTATGGCTCAACAACAAAATGAACCCAGAAAAAAACAAATCGACATGGAAATTGAAGAAATTTTCATAGAAAAAGAAAAGTAACCAGATAAATAAACTATATATTTAGCATCAAATGACATCATCATTCAAGAAACTTTAGAAATATTTTTGTCAAAATTGTATATTCTTAGTTACATATGCTAAAATGTGTCAAACCAATAAATGTTAATAACTGCAAAATAGTGCCACAACTGAAATAAAAAATAATTTTCAATTTATGTAATAAAATTACTCATCATCGTTAAAGTAACTTCATCAGGAAAGAAACTATCTGATTACGATTACATTGCAGAAAAAAAGAACCGGTAAATTATTTCTAATTTGGCCTCATATCTAGGTAAATTAGTTAAACAAGCAAAATTTTAATTGGAAAAGTTAGTGTGTTAATGAAATTGCAGATGGGCTCTTTACTGACAGTGTTGTCATTCCTATTATATGGATGTTCTATAACACCTGAGAGCAAAAAGAATAAATCTAAATATAGCAAAACATTTATTGTCTTTTCTTTCCTACAAATATATCTCAAAGAATGATGAACAGAGTAATTCATATAAATATTTTCTCTAAAATAATACTGGACATCAGGGTGTTATGAAGAAAGCAAAATAATTTAAATAACGTTTAACAAAATCCAATCCCTAAACCAGGCATTTTGTTTATTGCTTCAATGCCAAGGTAAATATACAGAGATGCTGACTTTGAAGGTCTCATTTTCTAGTGTTTCTCGAAAGTGATATTCATTTATAAGATATAGATAAATGAAATTTGGATAACTGGAAATTGTAAGTAATCTCAAGAGAACTGCCAAGTTTGCAGACTTTATTTGCTGTTTTGAGATGCAAAGGAAATAAGTGTTTTATTCCAAAAGATTGCTCAATAAAATGTCCTGGAACAAATACCCAAGTAGGAGACTTAATCATGTTAACTTTAATGCCTTTTTTTTTTTTTAACTTCTGTAGTAACAGAGAGAAGTTACCTGACTTGACTTCAGAAAGTGATGAATTATCGACACTGTTTTACATTCAAATAAAATAAATGATTTGAAGGCAAGGAGGGGCAAAATAAATTAAGCTGGAAATATAATTCTTGATATTAACCCTGTTTTTTTTTACAATTTTAATGCACAGTTATTTGATTTTTTTGTTTTTGAAACTGACGAGTTTTAACGGGACTGATAAGATTGTAGCTTCTACTGACATATGTATCTTTTTTATATGTTCTCAAAGTCTGAACCACATACAATAAATAGTTTGGTTAATGCAGAAATCACTTGAGAATTGTTATCATTCTTATTTTTAATGTGTGCAGGTTTTTGTGTGGACATAAGTTTTCAACTCAGTTGGATAAATACCTATGAGTGCTATTGCTGAATCATATGGTAAGACTATGTTTAGCTCTCTGAAAATATCCGCCAGCTGTCTTCTAAAATGATTGTACAATTTTGGATCACAATCAGCAATGAATGAGAACTCATGTTGCTCTGCATCCTTGCTAGCATTTGGCATTTTCAGATTTGTGGATTTTAGCCATTCTAATAGGTGTATAGTTGTATCTTGTTTTGATGTACAATTTCCTAATTTCATATGATGTTGATCAGCTTCTCATGGACTTATTACTCATCTGCATATCTATCTCAGTGAGATGTCTGTTTTGATGTTTTACCCATTTTTTAATTGAGTGTTTGTTTTGTTGAGCTTTAGGAGCGCTTTATAAATTTTGGGTACAAGTCCCTTATCAGATATGTGTTTTGCAAATATTTTCTCCAAGTTTGTGAGTTATTTTTTTCATTCTCTTAAAGAGTCTTTCACAAAACATAAGATTTTAATTTTAATGAAGACCAACTTAGTTTTTTAATGGATCATGCTTTCGATGTATTGTGTTCGAAAACTCATTCTCTAGCCTAAGGTTACCTATTTTCACCTGTGTTACTTTCTAGAACTTTCATAGTTTTGCATTTATGTGCAATCAGGTATATGATCCACTTTGAATCAATGTTTGTGAAAGGTTTAGCGTCTGTGTCTAGATTGATTTCTCTGTATACGAACATGCAATTTTTCAAGCATCATTTGTTGAAAGGACTATGCTTGCTCCATTGAATTGCCTGTGCTCCTTGTTGCTGGGCTCTGTATTCTGTTCCACTGAAAGACAGAATTCGTCTATTCTTTTGCCAATAACCAAAGTGTCTTGATTATAGTAGCTTTATAGTCAGGTAATTTCAGCTCCTCATTTTTTTCTTTTTCAGTATTCTTTCGTCTATTCTAAGTCATTTGCATTTTAATATAAACTTTAGATTCAATTTTGTCAATATCCCCAAAATATTTTTTCTGAATGTTGATTAGGATTGTATTAAATCTATAGATAAATTTAGGAATAACTGACATCTTAACAAATCAAGTCTTTCCATCCATGAACACAACATATCTCTCTATTTATTTACATCTTTAATCTATTTTACCAGAGTTTTGTAAATTTTCAAAAATATTTCCTGTATATATTCTTTTAGATTTATACCTAAATGTTTCTTTTCCTTCTTTTTTTCTTTGTTTGGTACTAAGGTTAAAGGTATTGTTTTTAATTTCAAATTCCAATTTCTCATTTCTGGTAAATAAGAAATAAAATGGCTTTTCTATTTTAACTTTGTATACTAACCTTACTATAATCACTTATTAATTCCATTTTTTTTTATTTTGGGATTTTATACATAGACAATCATGTTATCTGCAAATAGTGGCAGTTTATTTCCTCCCTTTCCAAACTGTATACTTTTATTTACATTTCTTGTAGTAGCTTGCATTCGCTAGGATTTTCAGCACTATATTGAATAGGAATCATGAGTGGCCATCCTTGCCTTCCTCCCTTAGGAGGAAGGGATCTAGTTTCTCACACATACTTAATAGTATGTTAAGTGAAGGGCTTTTGAGGATATTCTTTAGCAAGTTGAGAAAGTTTACCTCTATTCCTAGTTTTCTGAGAATTTTTATCTTGAATGAGTGTTAGATTTTGTCAAATGTTTTCTTCTGCATTAATGTTTCTAGTCATTTGATTTTCTTCTTGAGCCTGTTAGTATAACGGAATACACTAATTGATGTTTAAATGTTGACTAGTCTTGTATACCTGGAATAAATCCCAAAGATGTATAATGCTTTTTTATGCATTATTAGATTCTATTTGCTAAAATTTTCTTGATAGGGGCTGGCCCAGTAGCATAGTGATTAAGTTCATGCACTCTGCTTCAGCAGCCCAGGGTTTGCCAGTTTGGATCCTGGGTGCAGACCTACATACTGATCTTCAAGCTACGCTGTGGTGGCATCCCACATAGAAGAACTAGAAGGACTTACAACTAGAATATACAACTATGTAGTGGGGCTTTGGGGAGAAAACCAAAAAAAGAGAGGAAGATTGGCAATAGATATTAGCTCAGGGGCCAATCTTCCTCACCAAAAAACGTATATCTTTAAAAAAAAAATTCCTGATAAATTTTGTATATGTGTTCATTAGACAATTTGGTGGGCAGTTTTTCTTTCTGTGATGACTTTACCTGGTTTTAGTATCATGGTTAAGTAAGTATCATAGAATGTGTTGAGTTCCCTCTGTCTTGATTTTCTGGAAAAGATTGTGGAGAACTGGTGTTATTTCTTCTTTAAAGGTTTGGTAGAAATCGCCAGTGAACCATCTGAGACTGGTGTTTTATTTTTTGGAAAGTTATTAATTGTTTATTTACTTTCTCATTGGATATGAGAGTATTCAGAATATTTCCTTCTCCCTGTGTGAGTTTTGGTATTTTGGTCTTTTAGGAATTGGTTCATTTCATCTAAGTCATTAAATTTGTGGGCATACTTGTAGTTGTAGATATTATCCCTTTGTTATCCTTTAAATGTCTAAGGGGTCAGTAGACACAGCGTATTTAAAATAAGTATTGCTAAAAATGGTTTAGCGTGTAAAACACCTTAAGTAATTCACTCCATACACAGAGCAAAAGGTAAAGAGATTAAAATATGGGGGAAAAATAAGAAGCATTTGAAATCACACAAAAGATGCAGTACCTATATTATTAATTTCATAAGGAGAAAATAAAAAGAATGAGAAATGATACTAAAAGATATGATGAGGAAAGAGTCTCAGAGAATCAATAAGTTGGTGCTAAGCAGAACATTAAAAAAAATTGTCATATTGTTACATACCTTGTTTCAATTTTTGAATTCTAAACACAGACAAGTAAACAAAGTGTATAAAAGTATTGAAGTAATTGCATTTTTTATATATATGAATATTATTTAACTTAAAATGCACCATCATGCATACTATCAATTCAAAGAATGAATAATATATATTTATTCTTTTCTTATCATTAAATCAGGAATCTTCTTGGTAGTTATTCAATATACTCTACAGGTCACGTTTCATACATATGTAACTATTTTTGATTCACAAATGTAACTTCAGTATTTTAATTCACTTATGTAACGCACTCAGCAATATAATCGCATGTATCTTGGAACTGTCAATTTGCATATGTAGGTAAAATATATTGTATATACACTGAATAGTTACATCACTATCAGGAGGAAATGAGATTATGAGAGTCAGTGCTTTTATTTCTGTTTTTATACTGTTTTACACTTTTAGCAAGCTTTTATTACTGAATAAAAATATGTGAACATTTATTAAATTACATTAACATAAGGCACGGAAACATTTTATTAATGTAGACAGACTTGCACATTATCTTTTGAAACAGTGAACTCTAAATAAGTTTTACAGGAAGAAATTTTTCAATGTGTATCAGTACCCCTAACAATGTTCATATATTGATGACCAACATTTCTATACTTAATAATCTTTAGGGAGAAAAAAAGCAGACGTGCAAATAACATCTAAATAGGAGAGCAACTGCCTTTGTGTTAAGTTAACAAGAAAACAGGAACAATTTATAGGTAACAGAATATTGAACTCAGTTACATTATATTATTGCATATTCAGAAGATAAAATTATTTTGAAACACATTTAATGGTATTTAAAATCATCAATATTTAATATTAAATTTTCAAAAAGCAATATACAAAACAATAAATCACATGTTGCTTATTTTTTAATATCCCACTATTGAAAAAAATGGAAATGAGGAAAGATGGAAAATTTGGAGAAATATATCAAAAATTTTTTTCCAACTTTTGGCTCTTATAAATAATATAGTTATGAATGTACTTACATATGTCTCTATGCACATATTTGTGAACTTTTTCTGGGTATATATTTAGTAGTGGAACACCAGGTCATAGGGGCATGCCTATGTTCAACTTTAGTGCATGCTGACAAACTGTTTTCCAACGTGGTCCTACCAGTTTATGTTCCTACTAGTAGAGTGTGAAAGTTCCTATGGCTTTACAACCTTGCCATTACTTGATACTGTCAACAATATTAATCTCAGAGTTGTAAGTTTACTGGTGGTCTTTTCCTTTTATATTCAACTTGCACGTTCTAACATTTTCAAAATGAATAAAAGTAAACATCATAAAAATAGGGTCATTATATACTAAATATTATATTTCTATAGACCTTTAACTGGACTTTTTAATTTCTTGGGTTACACATTTAGAATTCCTCACATAAACCAGTGAAGTAAAAGGATTAGGATTAATTTAAAATATGTTGTGAAGATAAATTGTTCTATAGATTTAAAATGACATGGAATAAACCACACCATTTTGTCAAAGAGACTTCCCGATGTGGCAGAGGGTAGATTCGCTGACTTTGGAGGCCTTTCGTATCTGTAATGTGGCTGCATCTGTGATGATAACAGTCCTTTATTAATAAGAGGATTCTTTTCCTTAATTGGAAATTTCTTGGCCTGCTGTTCAGCGTTTGTTTAGAAAAGTTGGCGAAAGAACATAGTGTCACTTCTGTTTATTTCATAAGTACCCTTGTAAATAATTGTATAAAATCCTGTTATTCACAATTCTTAAATAATAAATAGAGATTATCGGCCCTTGTGGACAGAGTTTATCATCACTAATCTTTGCTAGAGAATATCATAGAAGATTTTGTTTTATTTGCTGTTCTCAAAGAGAAATGTATCATAGTATGTATACATATTCATAATCTCCTGTCTTTCTGGTTTCCCCCTTAAGAATTGTCTAAACAATTAATGTGCATAGTAACATACCATATATGGGATATGTCTTTCAGCTTTTCATTTCTTCCCTGGGATTTGCATGTCCTTACTTAACATGTTCCTTGTTTCTGCTATTATGCAAGAAATCATGCCTGATTAAGTTCAGACAGTTGTCAAGGCAGGGGGTTTGTGTAATTGCGATCATGCTCTGCGGGTTTTTACTTAATTGTCATCTCTTTTGAAACTAGATTAAAGGATTTTTTTAGAGTGTGCTGCTCACCTGTTTGTTCATTACATTAATTTAGTTGTCTTCCATGCTATTTGTTAAAACCTACCACCAGGAGAATTTGGTGAGGTCATTTTTTTTCCTATCCTATCTGCCTAAAGGGATTATAACACTTCTTCATACTGTGTCATGTATCCAGTAAACTCCCTGACTTTCCTCAGGTATCAAGGATGATAAAAGTGCCAGATTAAGTCCGTTTGTCCCTTAGAATAACTATGTACATGCTTCTAATTTATGAGGAGGAACTTTATAGCATTTAGGGCATAAATAGCTATGAAAGACATTCTCAATATGAAATGGTGGATTCTTCTTGACTCATGGTGCTACAAATAAAACTGATGTAAATTGAATCACTTTTCCTCTCTACAATTGGCAATAATAGAAAATTCATTTTCTAACTTAAGGTCTAGTTCTCTGCTTTCTATAGACATAGCAATAAACACCATATTTATTTACCTGTATTATCAATTAACGTTTGTACCTGTAATTCCTATACTCAGAAATTTGAGAATAAATATACAGCATGGTAACAGAGCATACAATATTTATTTAATAGGAGTTATTGTTGTATTTTATTGTATGATATTTTTTAAAACTCCCTGAAAAGAGATAACCAAAGGAAAAAGTAGTAAACTTACATGCTAACACCCAAATTACTAGTAAATGAAACAGCTCATATTGAAAACTGACTCTATCTGATTTCAAAATATATGCTTGCTTTATTTTTGGCATACTCTTTCTGGGATAACTTTGTACTCTAGTTGCTTTTTAGTTATTACATGAAATGTGATTGTGAATTAGGACCCTATTGCAAAAATATACTTTGCAGCAAATCATAAAAACTGTTATGGACATAGGAAATATGTCAGCATAACATGAACAAAACCAGACAAAGAGAAATCCAAATCAAGCATCTACAAAATATAAAATTATTTTATTATTTTAATAAGAATTTGTACATTTTCATAGTAAGTAGTTTTCAGAAATTCAGAAAATTTGGATGATTCCCATGATCTGCCCATCATTTATGAATTGCTACATATAAAGATGAAGCCTTTTGTGCTGAACTATATGCAGATTTAAATCCATAGTTTATTTGCAATTATTATCAATTCTTTTTAATGTTCTCTTAGAATCTCTCCTAATGAAGCCCTTTGAGCATTGCATATCAAGACATTTTCATTTTGCAAACTTTGTTTGCACATCTAAAAAGTTATTCCAAAAAATAATTTAAGTGACCAATATCACAGTCAGAAGGAGGCTTGTTTGTAGACTATATAAATGATTGAAATAATAGTGGCCCTAAACAAGAAAGTAACTATAACGTATTTGTATGAGAGACTACAATAATGATATTAAAGCTATAGCCATCTATAGCCATATAATTTTAATATGGCTGAAAATGTTCAGGTATTGTGTTTGCTAAAAAGCAAGAGGCATACCACTTCCGTTATATTATGATCCCCTTTTAAGATATGAATGAGTATATATCTCTACAGTGGTTATTTCATTTGATTTGTTTTAAAATACATGTTGATAGTGGACAATTTAGGATTAAGATGAGAGAAAAATTTTTATATCTCTCATAAAGTGGATAATCATAAATACTAGTGTTCTGAAAATCCTAGCAAGAGTTTTAAATGTGCAAAACTAATGGGAGCCCAAACCAGGTTGTGCAGTAGAACTTAAATTCAGAAAATCAGTTTTAAAGTTGTCCTAAGTGCCAAGCCAATTAGGTAATTTTGAGGAATCTCGGAGTTAGCAAGAGCAGGAAGATACTGTGCACCCCTAAAGCTGAGCAAACCAAGGGAGGGGGATATTGCAGCCAGGGCCCAAGAACTGGGGCTGCTCAGTGCAAGTTGAGTCAGAGAAGAAGAGGCAGCCCTTGTCAGAGAAGCTGCCAGCAGCAGAAACAGGGAGAGAAACATGCTGGTTTTCTTCTTTCTCCTGTTCTCCACTCTCCTGCCAATAATTTCCATCATCCAAACTTAGAGGAAACCAGTTGGCAAGGGAACCTACAAAATGTGGTTGGCAAACCTATGGTGTGGGGGAGCTATTTAAGAACAGAAAGGCAAGGAACTTGACTGTCAGCTCTATATATTCTGTTAATCAGCATATATTTTTAACCTTTCCACCAATATTTCACAAAGCAAAAGTTTGTGCTTTCACCTATCATGAAGTAATTATCTTTTGCACCAAAGAATATTATCTTACCTTATCCTCTGTTGGAGAAATACAATTAAAAACAAAATCTTCCCCAACCCAGAAAACCATCCCATAAAAGTAGAAGAGAAAGAAAATTTTGCTATTGAATATGCACTGAACCAGAGTGTGATGCGCATCACAGGCAATCTGCTAAGAGACTGCAGAGACAGGAATAAATCTCACCATTTGATACAGCCAAACAGATACAACCCATTACTCACATGTTCTCAAGAACAACAAACAACTGGTCCTCAAGTAAGAGGACTCAACAGCATCATTTATCACAGATAGTCATACTAACATCACTTGAAAATTGGGCTGGCCATCTGTGTTAGCTAATTGACTTTATCCAAAGGAAAATATACTTATGTCTTTACGACAGTAGTTTTGCAGTTGGGAGCAAGGCACCCACCTAAGTTAGGCTCCTACCCTTCCACAGAAACTGAGAGATAGGGGCAGATATGTTTAAAGGATACAGTTTCCCAGGTCCTTGAGGAAGATGTCCTTGGGTCTTAAAGCTGGCAAGAGGCTGACTAAATAAGATTTTGACAAGATTTACATTCATTTCAGAGAGAAAAGAATGAATTTACAATTACAAACTTTCTAAAGTAAATGTTCTAGTAAAAGGGAGGGGAGAAGTCCCCTTGCTTATATTTTAACCATGGGAATTAAAGATTTTATTTGTAATTCATATTTACCCTTACACCCCAAAATGAGAGGATGTACACCGCCTGGTCAGTCACTATAGCCTTCTCGAAGTCCAGGATCTTCATTCCTTGCCCAGGTGTAAGTTTAGCTGCTCAAGGTCTGATTAACCATGAACTAAAAATCATAAAGTTAAGCCCAAAAACACTCTTTACCCCAAATACTAGAGGGAGGAAAAAGATGAAAAGAATTTCATGGTATGTGTAGACATATGTGTGACACACTGTGCATCACTGTCACTGTCCTTCTTGAAGTACGTGGTTTTTATTTACTGATATCACTATTCAGTTTTTTATTGTATATAACCGTAGTGCTGTTGGAATCTTAATTACAGTAACTCCTTCTGGAAAATTGTGTTCTCAAGAAATTTCATTTTGAATTCACAAATTCCACAAAACAAGCAGGGCCATTCCAGCCTCAGGTCCCTCTTGGAATCACGCCTAAAAACGAACCACGTTTAAAACAACGAAGCTGTTTATATAACTTAAGTCCTACGGTGCAGTGAACTATATTTTTTCATAATACATGCTATTTTAACACTAATGATGTTAATAATAAAGTTGTTTGGTCTTTGAAAACAATGCATTCGAGAATGACGTCACCTTATGAAGGGTCTCTGATGAGCCCACCAGAGTCTAAGCTTTCAGAGTGATAGCTGGTTTGATCAGGCACCACATTAGAACAGGAAAATATTTATTTATACTGGGATTATAATTTTCCAACCCATATTTAAGGTCTATAAACACCAAGCAGCACCCTTACTTCATTCTGAGATCATTAAGTTACCCAATCCTTCATTACGAAACTTTCTTCCTGTGTGCTTTTCAAACTTAAAAAAGCAAGCCTACAATCTCCTTACCATGACTCACGTTCTGCTCCAGCTGCTGTTTAGACTGTCCCGTTTTCATCCAAATCTCCCTAAATAGTCTATATTCCATATTTTCTCTTTTTCACCATCTCATTTACCCAGCACTGACAGCGATTTGATTTCTGCCCCTTATGCTAAGATCTCAAAAACTCTTCTGATTCCTTTTGCCGTTATTTGGGTGTAGCTACATTTGACAACACTGATCACTCTCTTTCTCTAGCATTTTCTCTTTTGACTTCCACAACATTATGCTAGGTTTACGTATCCACAGTTAAGAAGAAGGAAATAAGTCCACCAACATGCTGTTTATTTGGGAGGAAGCAAAAAGCTTTAACTCTGCTCCCCACCCACCTTTCTCTACACCAAATAGCTAATTGTTCTTTGTAAATGCCTGGATGATGCTGTATATTGACTGACATGTGCATTCCCCGGCAGGCTGGGCTTGGATTCTGGCTCTGCCACTTAACTAGTGTGTTTAAAAAAGTACTTGTTTCCGTTGTTTCATCTGTAATATGGGTAGATATGGGGATAAAACAAAGATAACTTATTTAATTTTAGCATATATGCTAGCATAAAATTACATCTGATTCATCAGGTTATCAGAGAATTCAATGATACAATAAATCAAAGAAACTAAAACAGTGTTTAACATATGATAAGCAGTGTTGCTAAATGTGATGGGGACATGGCTTTAAAGAATAAAAGCTTTTGGGGGCTGGCCTGGTGGTGTAGCAGTTAAATTTGAGTGCTCCACTTCAGTGGCCCAGGGTTCTCTGGTTCGGATCCCGGGCGCAGACCTACACACCACTCATCCAGCCATGCTGTGGCAGGCATCCCACATATATAATAGAGGAAGATGGGCACAGATGTTAGCTAATGGCCAATTTTCCTCAGCAAAAAGAGGAGGATTGGTGGTGGATGTTAGCTCAGGGATAATCTTCCTCAAAGAAAAAAAAAACCAATAAAAGCTTTTAGAAAGGATACATAGTTGCTATTGTAAATGACTATAGTGAATGAATATTTCACTTTCAATCCTAAACAGACATCTGTAGTATAAATTACAACTCTGATAGCTACAAGGCTCACTATAAAAAAGTCTGATATTTGGACACTGAGTAACAAGATGGAAAGCAAACAAAGCTGACACCTGAATAAATTAATTACCAAAAAGGCTAATCAACTGTTAAGTAACATATACGCTATTTTAATTTTATTTTTTTCCCTTAAGTTAAGAAGTGAATCCTTGGGTCTTCTTTCTAAGTCAGCAGCCCCCACAAATTCATGCTTCTCACCAGACCACTACTGCATTTCCACAATTTAGTGTGCACTGGGCACCACCACCTCTCCAACTCCTACTGCAAACAAAGTGTTAAAATAATAGTGATATAATATCACACTATTAAAACAAGGTGAAACATGATAGAATAAGACTAAAATGAGGTAGGAAATAGCAGGCTATAGAGAAGAGCAACATTCTTTTATGAAAAATAAGACACACACACATCATGGTAATTCTAAGGGTTTGATTCTGTGACCTTTCATCTCTGAATCACAAAAACTCTCTTTGTCTTTGCAGGACAAAACTCTCCTGCATCTGTCTATGCGACCTCTTTTTACAGATCTTGATAAACCACGGTGCCTTCATTTTGAGAAACACCGCTCCAGGGTACATTGACTACAGTGTAGCTATTAGCACTTGATTATGGGTTTTAGGAGTGTGTTCAGAGGCTTCAATACAATATTGATCATGCTGTTTTATTTGTCCATGTTTTGAAATATGAATTTCCCTGGGATTCTAGACAGGGACATTTAAAATGCTTGCATCTTTGGCACTGCATTGCCGTTTTCATATAGATTTTCTTTCTGACAATTTTATGAGAGTTGACTTATTACACAATTAGTGAAGCCAGTCCTTTGCTCAAAGGGGCTATGGGTTCACAGGAATCTTTTATTGTGTAATTCAAATACCCAACACTTTATATGCTTACCATTTGTTTAATTTTAGTTCCAATTTTATGTTCTCCATGTAGATAATTTTGATTTCTATCAACTGATATAAAAAAGATCTAAAAATCCTGATTTCTGTCTATCTTGATTTCTATCAAGAGGTATAAAATTGATGAAAAAGATATAGTTTACTGGTAATAAAAATGAATGCCTTTAAAACATGCATAAAACTATGTCCAACTGGTCTTGTTTTAGTCTTTCTTAATTGTACTAATGATGGTGTGGTGAAGAGGATTAAAGACCCACACTCTGACAGTGTGAGTGTAATTGGGACCAGACTAACTTTATAAACTAGTGAATAGGTTTCTAAACCTTGATTATTTTCAAATGACATTTTGGTGGTGTAATGTTTCTTAAACATCCATCTTTTCATATATAGTTTGTTTTAATATTAAAATTGTTTCTATATTCTATTCACAGACATCACTTTGAATGTAACTGCATATCTCCTCCTGATTGCTGAGAGTAAATTTGCTAAAAATGAAATTTCACCTGAGTGATTTTCTCACACTGGTTTAGAGATGCAATTCTATCAGTTTTCATAAGAATTCTAAAGGAGTGTACTAGATAATGCCTTTCTTGATTTTGGGATTGAATATTCCTTTTTACCTTAATCCTGCCTAGTCACTAGAACAGAATATCCTTTTGCAGGATGTTCACTGTCATCCAACAAATCTCTTATTTTCAAAATATTTCTAGCAACTTCATTTACATTAATCTGTACAGGGATGACCTGCAAATATGGTTCAGTGTAAAATCACTAAATAGAACATTACTGTTTTCATTTTTTGCCTTATGCTCAGCTTTTGGAAAAATAGTTTTATAATTAAATTAGTAAAAGTATTCTATTTGTCATCATTTGCCACATTTTTTTTTTCCATTCTGGATTATTTGGGCTTTTTATACCTAGGTCAAAAATATTTTTTAATGTACTCTTTATAAGAGGACTATATTTGGCCATAGATAAACAGTGCCTGAAATACAGCCTTCACAATCCAATAGTAATTGCAAGATGATGCTTAATCACATACCTGCTTCCCTACCTATTACATGTTCCCTTTTGTTTTCTTGTGTGCCTTCCCACTTCTTCAATGACAGAACTAAAAGTAAAAAAGTGCATATTGTTAAAGTATATTCACTTAAATAAACTACTGAGAAAATAAAACAGATCATTTCATCCTTTCATCATTCATTGCACTACTCATTTTTAAGTTGGCTGTTAAGAGCCTACTAGAGTCTAGGGCACTGGGTTAATATGTGTGAAAATGCAGAATCGAGTATGACATTACCATTATTTCTAAGGAGGTGCAACTTTTGAAAAATCTAAAATATAACACTTATTACAGTTGTTTATAGTCAACATTGAAGCAGGAAGGAGAAAGCAAATGAATTTATAACGTTCTTTCTATGTTATAAAGTACAGAAATGCTTTGGTATCCATTAATATCCTTATACCCACCCCCCTACCCCACGATAACCAGCCAACACTGAGGACTTAGACTACTCCAACTTAAGCCTTGTTATTCAGCACTCAATTTGGTAACATGAAAATTATTTTGGAGCTATTTTAACCGATTTTCTATTTCTTCTATTTGCATAAAGGATGTTTAGTAAACATGTCTTGCTTGTGACTGATGTCTAGTAAAATCAAATTTAAGGGTAAACTTAATGAGATCCACAGATGGTGAAACATAATTGATGATAATACATCAATATAAACTGGGAGTAAACTGTTTCTAAAACTGTGTCAACACTCGGCACAAAATAACGGCATTATCAAGCACTGTACTTACATGCTTTAAAGAGGGATGCAGTTAATTTCTAATTTCAATTCAGACGTCCTAGACACGAGAAACTCTGGTTTATGTGAGCAATTTTTCTTCAATAGGATAGGTATTTTGTTTTATATCTGCTACAGGAATAAAAGAAGAAAGACAATTTTTCATGCAGATAATATACAAGCTATTCTTTTTATGAAAACTATATGGGGCACTACCACCTGAGCAAGGGAGGAGAAAGAGTACATAACCTTTCTTTTGGATGATTTAGTGTCTGCTGTAATGAAATAACTTTGATTTTGTGATTCCGTGTGCCAGTGGTCACCCCTCATTTGTATATGACAAGATGTGTGTAAGTTTGGAAAAAGTACTATTGGATGAAAAACGACCAGGCAAAATCTTTAAGGAAAGAAATATTATAACAATTTTTAAAGTTTTATGTGCAGTGGACTTTAACATTTACTATGAATGAGGACATGGAACTTCATTCTTGGAAATACAAATAATAGGATTAGGAAAACTGTAGCAAGCCACAAGTTACAAAATAACTAGAACAGCGATCCTTTCCAGAAAAAATAGATAATATTTTGCAGTACAATGAGTGACTCACTTATTGTCACATTTAATTTTAAGCATATTAAACTCTCTCTTGATTAACTACTAAGAAAAATCCTAAATGACCATTCTACTATAAAATAATTTATAGTTTACTTCTCCAGATGTGTTATTCTGATGTTAATTTTCAATTAACAACGATAATTCCAATTAACAACTATGTTAATTGATAATGATTTCAATTAATGACAATAAAAAATTAAAAATAATGGCTATCATTTTGGGCTGTCTACTATACACACACAGTGTTTGCAACTTTATATATGCTGTACCATTTAAGGATACAAAAATATGAACTCTAGTTTATTGGTCCCCACATTACAAGTAAGAAAACTGAAACTGAGAGCTAATCAATGATTTTTTCAAGAAAACATGGAGGAAAAAGGAACTATGATTCAAATTCAAGTCTGTCTAATCAAAGACAATGTTTTTAAAAGTGTCATGTTGCTAGCAGTTTAGTAGAAAATTCACCTGTTGCTTATGTTTGGCTACTAAATGCAATTGTCTAAAAGCTGTGGCCATGCCTTTAACTATTTTTTTCTTTCTCTTTTTTTGACTGAGGGAAATTAGCACTGAGCTAGCATTTCTTGCCTATCTTCTTCTTGTTTTTTTCTTTTGCATGAGGAAGATTAGCCCTGAGCTAACATCTGTGCGAATCTTCCTCCACTTTATCTGTAGGTCACTGCCACAGCATGGCAGACAAGTGGTGTAGGCCTGTGCCTCAGGATCCAAACTCACAAACTTAGGCCACTGAAAAGGAACGCGCTGAACTTAACCACCATGCCATGGGGCTAGCCCCTAGCTATTTTTTTTCAAATGTGCTCTCTTCCTTGGTATGTTGCATAATGCATAGTTTTATCCCTTCATGTAGCTGGGACAGAAATAAAAATCTCATCTTTATCTAGTTTATATACCAACACATATGCATACACATCTCATCTTTATCTAGTTTATACACCAACACATATGCATACACACCACACACAGAAATATTAATAAATAACTATGCAAATTTCACCACAATTTCCTCATATCTTCTTTCAATCACCATGGAAGACCAAAACTAAGTTGGCTGTTGGACTGTTGAGAAGTAAAAATTTGGTTTGGCAACAATTCTGTCCTTGCCTTCCTGGCAATTATCCTACACAGGTTACTGGTGCTCTAAGAGAGGTTTGTCTTTAATAAAATGACCTTTTCATCCCTTTCAAGGTGGAATGCATCAAAATATAAAGAATAAAGACATTAAAGACTTGTTACTACTTATCATTTCAAAAAGTCATTACTAATTCATATGAACAGCAGGAAACCTGTGGCAAAACCTGTATTACACAGAGTTTCAATCCCTCCTTTATGTTCCTTTTTCCCAAAATCCTAGTGCTGTATTTTTCTTATATTCATGTATATCTTCTTCCCTCTTCCTCCTCATTTTCTTCATGTGAAACTTCAAAATGTGTGACTATTTTATTTATCTACGTCTGTCTATTTCCATGGCCTAGTTTTAGCCTACTGGAATATTATAATCTTGACAAAAAATATTGATATCTATTATCCCACATCAATCTATGTAAATGAGTTTATAAAGAATAAATCAGACCAAACTATATATATTTTACATTTTGTTGCTGAATTTCTTATTTTATTTTACATTATCTTTTGGATTATTGGGTTCATATATACATGTATATGCAAATGTTTGTGTGTGTATATATATATATATATATATGTGTGTCTGTGAGTATTACTTTATATCTTTATAATATTGCATCAATCTCCGTAAACTGATTCTATAAAGAATTTGTCAAATCAAATTAGATTTTTTTCAAAAAATGAATTGTTTGGTACATTTACACAGCCATCAGTTTTTTATTAATAGATTTCTCAAAGTGGTTTATAAGAATTCAGTGTATTTAAAGGACAGAATTAAAGCCTTCTGAAAGATCCAAAAAATCAAAATTATTGGAACTGGAAATGTTTTGCAAAGTTCTACAAAAATTTGTGTTAGATTCACATAGAGAAATGGCATGAAGGATTAGAAATTGTCCACTAATGATATCTTCAGTTTGTTGCAAATTAATAAACATCATGAGATCAAAAATTGTTGAATAAATCATAATAAGTAGAAGGTGGGTGAAAAAACGAGTAAGTAAAAGTTGTAGTGTCTATAAAATATTGACATTTTAAAAATTAAAATAGAGGAGTGACATCAGAAAGATTGCCAAACAAGACATCTGATGCACATATCCCCCAACCCCTTACAATGATAATTTGCCATCCATCCATGAACAAAAGTGCCTTTGTGGGACCTTTGGGATCCATATAGGAGACTGTGAAAGCCCCCTGCACTCCAAGACTGTGGAGAGGCATTTTGAGATGGCAGTTTGCATCCAGGCAGCTGATTCATTGACTATGGTCCTGGCTACAGACCTGGACACAGCTCCATACACCTGAGACCTTGGATAAACTCCCACTTCGCTTTGAATCTATCACCAGCACCGTACACCAAGGGACCAGAGAGTAGTCATGGCCACTCATGTATCAAGTAGTAGGCATACGCGATCCTAGCTATGGACCGTGAAGTGTCTCATGAATTGCCCTGAGTCCATCTTGGCCGTGATTTAGGAGCCCTGGAGGTAAACCTGCCAAATTCAGTCAGACAGCAGATTCTGAAAGGATCCTGTCCAGAACAGGCCTGTTGTCTCAAGGACCAGGCTGGAGACGCTACCACTTGTGACCCTGGAGATTCCAATACTCAAATCCACCTCCCTCCAAGCTGCAGTTTGTGAGAAGGCCCACTGGTACAGGGACCAGGTAGGAGGAACTCCTGTCTTCCAGTGGGAGAAACTCCTATCTGAGCCCCCAGAGATCTAAACGGGCTGTATACCAGGTTTAACCCACTCCCAGCCACAATCCATGAGCAGGTCTGCTGGCACAGGGACCAGGCGGGAAACACTTCTATCTGTGCCCCAGTGACAGCCACATAGCCAAATCAAACCCAGTATGGCTGCAATTCTGGAGGTCATCCATCAGCCTGGGAACAGACAGATGAAAATGTCTTTACCTGTCGAAACCAATCTTTAAAGACTGGAAGAAATATTTGGCCCTTTAAATGCACAGACAACAAGGCAAGGGTACAAAGATTACGAGGAATCAGGCAAATATGAAAACATCAAAGAAAACTAATAAAGCTACCATAACCAACCTTAAAGAAATGGAGATCTATGATTTGACTGACAAAGAATTCAAAAAAAATCATCTTCAAAAATGGAATTAAGTGCAAAAGAACACAGATAATGAATAAACAAAACCGGAGAAACAATGCATGAGCAAAATGATGAGTTTTATAAAGAAATAGAAACCACAAAAAGAATAAAACAGAAATCCTGGAGCTGAAGAATGCATTGACAGAATTAAAAAATGCAACAGAGCTTCAACAGCAGACTTAACAATTCAGAAGAAAACTGGAAGACATATTATTTGAAATTATCCAATTAGAGGAACAAAGAGAAAAAACAATGAAAAAGAGTGAAGAAAGCCTGCCACATAAATTATGGGACACCATCAAGCAAGCAATCATTTGCCTCATGGAAATCTAGAGGGAGAAGAGTGAGAGAAAAAAGGGGCAGAAAGCTTATTGAAAGAAACAATAGCTGAAAATTTCCCAAATCTTGGGAGAGACATGGATATCCAGGTACAGGAAGTTCAAAGGACCCCAAGCAAGATTAATCCAAAGAAGATTACTCCATGACACATTATGATCAAACTGTTAAAAAAAAGGAGGGAAGTTTAGAGCTATGAATACTTACATTAAGAAAAAAGAAAGATTATGAATAATAACCTAACTTTACACTTCAAGGGATTAGGAAAAGAGAAACAAATTCAGCTCAAACTTAGCAGGAGGAAGGAAATAAGAAAGACTAGAGCAAAAATAAATGGAGTAGACTAGAAAGGCAGTAAAAAAATCAATGAAACTGAGTTATATTTTTGAAAAGATAAACAAAATTGACAAAATTTAGCTAGACTAACCAAGAGAAAAAGAGAGAGGACTAAAATAAACAAAATTATAAATGAAAGAGGTGACATTACAACAAAGACCACAGAAATACAAAGGATCATAAGAGGTTACAATGAACAATTACATGCAAACAATGGGATAACCTAAAAGAAATGGATAAATTCCTAGAAACATAAAATCTACCAAGATCAAATAAGGAAGACATAGGAAACTTTAAAAGACCAGTAACTACTAAGGACATTGAAGCAGCAATCAAAGTCCTTCCAACAAAAAAAAGACCAGGACCAGTTTCAGTAGTGAATTCTGCAAAATATTTAAATAAAAATTAATATCAATCTTTTTCAAAGGGTTGAAAAAACAATTGAAGGGAAGGAACACTCCCAAACTCATTTTATGAGGCCAACATTACCCTGATACCAAAGCCAATAAGGACACTACAAGAAAAGAACACTAAGGGCAATATCCCTGATGAATATAGATGCAAAAGTTCTCAAGAAACTTCTAGTAAACCAAATTCAACAGTACATTAAAAGAATCATATACCGTGGTCAAATGGGATTTATCCCTGGCATGAGAGGATGGTTCAACACATGCAAATTAATAAATGTGATACATCACATTAATAGAATAAAGGATAAAAATCATATATGATCCTCTCAATCAATGCAAAAAATGTGTTTGATAAAATTCAATACCCTCTCATGATAAAAGCTCTCAACAAATTGGATATAAAAGGAACGCACCTCAACATAATAATGGCCATATATGACAATCCCACAGCTGATATCATACTCAAGGTGGAAAAGATGAACACAATCCCTCTAAATTCAGGAACAATACAAGTGTGCCCACTACTACCACTGCATTCAACATAGTACTAGAAGACCTAGCCGGAACAATTAGGCAAGAAAAAGAAATAAAAGTCATCCAAATTAGAAGGGAAGAAGAAAAATTTTGTTTGTAGATGACATGATCTTATATATAGAAAATCCTAAAGACTCTACCAAAAAACCATTAGAGCTAATAAATGAATTTAGTAAAGTTGCAGGATACAAATTTAACATACAGAAATAGTTGCATTTCTATCCACTAACAATAGACTATCTGAAAGAGAAATAAAAAATGCAATCCCATTTATAATAGCATTCAAACAATAAAATAATTAGGAATAAGTTTAGTCAAGTAGGTGAAATATCTGGACACTGAAAACTATTAAACATTCATGAAAGAAATTGAAGAAGATGCAAACAATGACAACATATCCTGTTTTTGTGGATCAGAAGAATTAATATTGATAAAATGTCCATACCATCCAGAGCCATCCGTAGATTCAACGCAATCTCTATCAAAATCCCAATGGCATTTTTCACAAAAATAGAAAAAAACAACCCTACAATTTCTATGGAATTACAAAGATCTGAATAGCCAAGCAATCCTGAGAAAGAACAAAGCTTGAGGTATCACACCTCTTGATTTTAAACTGTACTACAAAGTTCAAGTAATCAAAGCAGTAACGTATAAAAACAGGCACATAGACCAATGGAATAGAATCAGGAGTCCAGAAATAAACCCATGTATATACAGTCTTAATATGTGACGAGAGATCCAAGAATACCCAATGAGGAAAGGTATTCTTTTCAATCAAATGTTCTGGAAAACCTGGATATTCACATGCAAAAGAATGAACTTCTACCCCTATCTCACACCACGCACAAAAATTAACTTGATATGGATTAAAAACTTAAATGTAAGACCTGAAACTGTAAACCTCTTAGAAGAAAACAGAGAAAAATGTTCCTTGACATTGGTCTTGGAAGCAATTTTTTAGACATGACACCAAAAGCATAAGCATGAAAAGCAAAAATACACAAGTTGGACTACTTCAAACTAAAAAGCTTCGGCAAAGCAAAAGAAATAATCAACGGAATGGAAAGGCAACCTACAGAATGGTAGAAAATATTTGCAAACCACAGATCTGATAACAGATTAATATCCAAAAATCTATAAAGAATTCATACAACTCAACAGCAGAAAAACAAATAATCTGATTTAAAAATGAGCAGATGACCTGAATGGACAATCTTCCACAGAAGACATACAAATGGCTTACAGGTACATGAAAAGATGCTCACTTTCACTGTCACTAAACATCAGGGAAATGCAAATCAAAACCACAATGAGCTATCACCTCACACCTGTTAGAATGCTATTATCAAAAAAACAACAGATAAGTTTTGGGACACGTCGAGAAAAGAGAACCCTAGTGCATTGTTGATGGGAATGTAAATTAGTGCAGTCACTATGGAAAACAGTATGGAGGTTCCTCAAAAAATTGAAAAATAGAACTACCATATGATCCAACAATTCCACTTCTTGGTATATATCTGAAAGAAATGAAATCAGTTAGCTTAAAAAGATATCTGCACCCCCATGCTCATTACAGCATTACTCACAATAGCCAAGACATGGAAACAGCCGAAGTGTCTATCAATCAATGGATGAATAGGCAAAGAAAATGAGAATATTATTATTATTGAATACGAATATTATTCTGTCAAAAAAATTTTGCCATTTGCAATGACATGGATGGACCTAGAGGGCATAATGCCAAGTGAAATAGGTCAGACAGGGAAAGACAAATACTATATAATCACATTTATATGTGGAATCTTTAAAAAACCCCAAATTTATAGAAACAGATTGTAGAACGGTGGTTGCCAGTATCCGGAGTGGAAGGGGAGACAGGGAGTGATGGGGAGATATTGGTCACAGGGTGCAAACTTCCAGTTATAAGATGAATAAGTCTGAAGACCTAATACTCAGTATTATCACTATAGTTAATACTGTATTATATGTTTGAAAGTTGCTAAGAGAGTAAATCCTAATTGTTTTAACCACAAACAAAAAGTTGTAATTATGTGAGGTGATGGATTTGTTAACTAACCTGATCATGGTACTTAATTCACAATATATCTGGATGTCAAATCGTCATGTCGTACATCTTAAACTTTCACAATATTATATATCAATTATATCTCAAAAGCTGGAAAAAATTAAAATTAATTAAATTAAAATAAAGATTAATTGAGTATCCAGTCACTGAAAATTCCCCCTTATTATTTCTCTTTGGAATTCACTATTCCATCACTCATAACACCATTCTTTTGGTTTAAAGTCATGTTTTTAACTTTTTAATACATCTTATAATACAAACATACTTAATAACAGACGTGATATTAGTCATTTATCAACATTGTTACTAGGATAATAATATTAAAGAGAGTTGATTTTTTTTTTTTTTGGTGGTAGTCTTTGATGGTTTATTCAGCCAGGGTTGCCTAAAATGTAAGTCCAAAGTTTTTTCAATTGTACATGCTTTCGTATTTAATTGTAGATATTTTAATTAACTTCTCTTTTTTTTTTGAGCAAGATTAGCCCTTAGCTAACTGCTGCCAATCCTCCTCTTTTTGCTGAGGAAGACTGACCCTGAGCTAACATCTGTGCCCATCTTCCTCTACTTTATATGTGGGATGCCTACCACAGCATGGTGTGCCAAGCGATGCCATGTCCACACCTAGGATCCGAACCGGTGAGCCCCAGGCCACCAAAGTGGAACGGGTGAACTTAACCACTGCACCACTGGGCCAGCCCCTTAATTAACTTTTATCAATCTTCTTTTTCTTCATCTCCAACACTGTATATAATTATACCTTCTCTTATTTCGAAAAGTGCATAAGCTGCTGCCAATCCTCTACTTTCTAGTTTCAGCATTCCAAACTATATATACTTTTTTTGATACTAAGATCATTGCCTATTATCTTTAAATCCTTTCTTGCCCTCCATCATAAACATTAATTACTCCTGTGCTAAAATATATAAACATATTGACATGTCCTACCACAGCAAATCCTTAGGTTATTAGGCTGACTTTCAGGGACTCTATTCATATCTAACAATTCCATGGATATTTACTGTTCTTTATGTCACAGACTTCTTTATCTTCTCTCCATGCCTCTGCCCCAATCTCATTTTCCCCAATTTTTTTTGATGTATTTATTTATCTGATATTTTTTAGAACCTACTGTGTGCCATGCAATGTTTAAGGGCTTCCATTCAAAAAATAACAAAGCCTGGTTACCCCTGTTACCAAACGCTAGTATGAGATATTGAGGACAATAAAACACGGTGTGAGGATCCTATATGATTCCTATATGATCCCACACCAAGTCATCCAGCCCAGCCTGGGATGGTTTGTGGTAGATTGGTGTAGCGAACATGACTTCTAAGCTGACAGCTGAAGGGTGAGTAGGTAGTAGCCTGAATAAGTGAATATGGGCATCTTTGTATAACAAGGAGGAGACAGGAGAGAGTATTAGAAGTATAGATGCCTAAATGAGAATTTTATCTCTCATTTATTCATTCACTCATTAGAATATTATTGGATACTGACTACTTACTATATGCTTAGGGATAGGCATTTGATAATTAACCATAAATAGTCACTCTTGCAGTATATAAGTGAATAAGAGATTTTGGTATAAAGCCCTGTCAGAAGCATTTCAAAGTTCAAATTTGGGAGCTGGCCTGGTGGCATAGTGGTTAAGTTCATGCACTCCACTTTGGTGGTGTGGGGTTCACAGGTTCAGATCCTGGGCACATCCCTACACATCACTGGTCAAGCCATGCTTTGGCAGCATCCCACATACAAAATAGAGGAAGGTGTTAGCTCAGCAACAATCTTCTTCACTAAAAAAAAAAGAAAACCAAAATGTTTTTATCATGAAATTTTTTACTTTATGTCTTGTAACGTCGTGCCTTCAACCTTAACCTATTGGAAACTATTCTATTTGTGTCTTATGATAACGACTTGTTTGACATGCTTCTTTCCCTTGAACTTTCTACATTCTTTCTTGGCCATCATTTGCTTTCTGCCCCATAGTTCTACCCATGCTCAACGATGTTTACAATGAGCTTCTTTCTTTTCATTGTACCAAGAAACAGAGAGATTAAGCAAACCTATTGGAGAACGATAGAAACATGTTTCTTGTTAAAAAATCCTTTACAAGTTTTTTTATTTTTTCTTCCAGAAGACAATTTTATTTGCACCTCATCATGCCCTTTCCTGTATATTTCTCCATAGAATACATGCAATTTAGGGTCTTACTACAGTCCCCCAACTTTAAACTTTCCCTCTTGTACACAAATATTTAATAATTTTTTCCAACACATTTTATATTTTATCAGTACCTAATAGTTTTGTCACGTGTCCTTCTTTTAGCAAAAAGGAATCTCCATTTATTTTTTAACTCTGAAAATAAATTATCTAAAAGAAATCTGTAATTACTCTTTTGTAATAATAGAAATTGTGTCCTGAGAGTATCAGTACACACTTAGCTCCAAATAAGCAAAACACTTTCTATTACTGTTGTTGCTATTATTACTATTAAAATTATTAATGTTCACTTCTGTGCTTTTTCTCATATAGTGTATGCCATATTGAATACTGAGAGCTTTTGCATAAGTGATTCCTTGAAAATCTCGAGTATTTATGTAGGTCTGTCTAACATTTTAATAGCATTTTATTATTTCCCAAATAAGAGATTTCATGTGTGTGTAAAACATTTTTCTTGGCACTTAAAGTTAAATGACTTTTTTTTTGGAGTTTGAAAGCAAATGCATGTTTAAATAGAAACAGATACTGGAAGTGAAAGGGAGGAGTTTCTGAAATTCAGATAATTTCCTTCAAAAGAATATACTCTATCTCAGAAAGGATTCTTTTGAAGTTTAAAAAAGAATGAGAACATTTATGAGGGTTTTTAAACTAAATGTTATGACTAACTCTGACTTTACATTTATTCAATCTATTTATAAAAATGAGAAGACTATTCAACCTACTTAAAGAATCACATGATACCTCAATTGTTAAAAAACTAAACACCATCAAATGTTCTTCTTTTCAATCTAAAAAGAAATCATATATTTAATCCTGGATGTCTTTAAGAATCACTCCTTAAGAATAAAAACGATATAACAAAAATTTGCTATACAAATATATAAAACCTACATGAATAGGAAAATAATTTATTATAAATAGTATCTAATGCAATCCTAGAGTGTTAGATATTACCTATAATGTGACAATAACTTGCTTTGCAATTTCAAAAGCTACCACAAATTTCCAAAATACTGTCAATTTTCAAGTTTGTTTTAATTTGGACATATCTCTGTTGTACGTTTTATAACTTATTTTCTGTATTCTTGCTTTGTCTTATTCCCATATATAAAAAGCTGTAGGCATGCATTCGTGTTTGTTATCATATACTCATATGCATATACTATTATATGCAATCATACACATATGCTGTTTTTTCCTCCTTTATCTCATGAAGAGAATTGTCTGACTTCTATTTCCAGATTGAACCAACTGATTTCTAAGCTTGCTGAACTACTGTCGTATTAAGATTTTGTTCTGTCTCACTCCCGGTTTATTTCTAAAATTTTAAAAGATCCGCTTTTGAAATATAAATTACCTACAATAAAATGCACTTATTGTAAGTGTATGGATTAAGGAGTTTTGACAAACCTGTGTAACATCTACACAATTAAGATATTAAACATTTCTATCACCTTCAAAATCTCCCTGGAGCCAATTCCCCATTCCTCATCCCAGAAAATTCATTTGATTCTATCGCACTGATTCTACCACATTAGATTAGTGTTGCCTATTTTAAAAAGTTATATGAATGGAGTCATACAGTTATATAATAGTATAATATTTTAGAAATTAATTCACATTGATGTGATATCTGTAGTTTTTTTAAAAAAAATTAATTCCTGCATAGTATTCCATTTTATGTATGTCTAGATGTGTTTATTTATTCTCCTGTTTGTGAAAATTTGGATTGTTTCCAATTTGGGGCTGTTAAAGGTAAGGCTCTAAAGAACAATCTTGTACATTTTTTTTTTGTCAACATATATTTTCATTTCTTTTGGGTGAATATCTTGGAGTGGAATTGCTGTGGAATATGGTAAGTGTATAGTTACACTTTCAATAAACTGTCAAACTCTTTTCCAAGTTGATTGCACAATTTTATATTTCTACCAGCAATATATGAGCACTCTGGTTTCTGCACACCTTCCCCAAAACTTGGTATAAGATGGAGTCACTGAACTTTTCCATTGATGGGTAAATTTTCTAGTTAAACCTAATGGAATATTTTCTTATAAATTTTTGCTTGAGATAAAGTGACTTAGGGTATAATGGGAATCAGTACTCCCATGTGTCTCTCACAACATATGTTTTTGCCATAAAACAAAATTTTTACTTTTTTAAAATGCAAGATTCTCTATTATGGAGAATAATTAAGACCATGAATAACAAGTACTCTGAGATAAAATTAGTTAAGGCCGCTGTATTCTGTATAAAGATCTGGACAAATGCACTTAAAGGGATAAGAGTTCAAAGGTGGTTTTGATGCATGCTTACATATTACACTCTTAGTAAAGGAAAAAGGTGTTTGAAATACGGGACCAGACTCACATTGATTCTTTTGTTGCTTCTGTCCTGTTCCAGTAACACATTAATGTGCATATCAATATCTCTGCTGGGAAGCAGAATCATTTATTTTTTATTTTCTCACATCCTGGCTTTGCCTAGTCCCCATTATTTTAAAAAAAGCATTATTTTTTATCATCTTCTACAGTTTTTAAACATTCTTATGGAATTTTTTTAAATTTTTTAAAAAATCCATAGGTTTTAGTGCTGTTCAAATAAAAATACTATTTTAAATTTATAATTAATAGTTAGTTTGAGTTTGTATATACTATGACCTCTAAAACTTCAAAGTAGCCTTAAGTGATATGCAGTTGCCTATAAAAAATATTAAAACTTCTCTGACCTGACAGTCTAAGACTTAACCCTTGAATTAGGACATTAATAAAGAGTTGAGTTGATACTGGATAAAGTCAGCTTTTCTCTCTATCCATCTTCTGCAATTCCATTATGGCACCAGGTAAAGAATTATACGGGGCTCAGCTTGGTTGAGCTGAACCCAGTTTCGGGATTAACTAGTATGGTTCAAGGCACCAATTGTAAAGGAATAATTCAAACTGTTAACAATAAGAATAGTTAAAACCATAAAAAGGGACTAACATAAATGACCAAAGTGTCAAGACCATCTGGCCGCCTAAGACCATGACTGTGATGCTAGATAGCAAGGTCACAAGCCATGACTCACAGAATCAGATAAAAATGCAGTGCCTGAATCGTTCTTACCAGCACTCAGTTTTATGTTAACACAAGTTCAGTAATAACCAAAGGCCCAATTTTGCAAGGATTAGCAACATAGTTAATATCAGCCTTCATGGCTTAAACAACAGGTGCTTATACTGGCAAAAAAAACTGAAATAATTTCAGTGATTGATGACACATCATGCAATTTTAAATTACTATCATGAGCGAATAGTCTGCCACATGGTCTTCTCATTCCCTCGAACCCTGAGAAGAAAACACACAGTCTCTGTGTAAGAGCCTTATGCTATGCAAAAATGTGAACTAGGCCCATGGTTCACCCAAATTATATTCTTGTCTGTTAGGGCATTTACCTGGCAAGAACTCACTCCAGCTTGTGCTCTTAAAGAGCACATCACTTATTGTTTTAAGCTTATTAGTCACTCTCCTTACAAAGCACTTGAAGTAGTCGATTCCCTTTTGTTCTTTTGCCTAGTGGACAAATATTGTCACAGCAGAACTTGAATCATAGATATATAAGACAAAGTCCTTTTACTCAAGGGAATCTCATTAAGGTAAGAAACTGACAAGTACAGAGATGAAGGGAATCTAGATAGTTGCCAAATAGAGGTTCTCAAAAGGTTTATAAAGGCTATGGAGTGGGATCTTCTAAGTCTTGCTAAGGTGGGTGATCAGGTGGTGTGTAAGATTTAACAAGGAAGAATGATTAATTCATTTTATGATTTCATTCTAAGAAGTGATTTCTAAGACACAGAGTAGCAAAAAGCATCAGAGAAGAGAGGAATGACAAAGCATAATATACCCAGGAAGCTATCTCCAAGTCAGTAAATTACTAATATATTATTAATATTTGATTTGGAAATCCGTGAAGATGAAACTGAAGTGGTAAGAAAGGGACAATAAAGATAAGTTATTCACAAGCCACTTGTATAATTATGTTATGTCTGTGTCACGAACTCAGCCTAGTATTAAGGATGTGTGAACAAGTAAGATAGACATGTCCCTGTCCTCACAGAGTTTACAATCAAAGTAGCAAGGACTGGGAATGTAGGCACAGGAAAGATATTCAACAAATAGTAAAAAGAGTGTAGTGTGAGAACATAAAGCTCTGATAAAGAAATTTAAGGTAGCGTTTTACAGCAACTTGAAGGCCAGAAACATATTTTGGTTGAGGTGAGGTCTCTTCTGATTTCTGTATCACGTGCTTGGGGTTCTATTGTGTGTTTATTGTGCTTATAGAGTTGTTTATAGATTACATTATACATATGAGAGATATAGAATTGAACTAGAATTTTAAAAATTCATTAATAATGGTGTTGACAAAAGAATGGTGGAAGATTAGAACAAAAGCAGAAATACCATTTAGGAAGCAAATGCTACACAATAGCCAAGCCAGTTGCAGTAGTAACCAAGATGAGAGGGTTGATTTGAGGAACTGTTAAGAAGTAAAATTGATGTAATATATATATCAAGGTAGCACAGATTTTACTTTTGATGTGTTCTGCTTTGTTTAAAATGGGAACAGTCGATATTATCCAGGCTAGAAGGAAACAGACATGCTAGAGGTTGAGTAAATTGTTACATCTCTTTGGGAAACAAGGCGGTAAAATATTTGAAGTCTTCAAATTATTCGTGCTCATTGACAGCTATTCTACTTCTGGGAATCAAACATATAGAAATAATTGTAAATAAAAGTGTCTTGCACTAAGAAGTTCAATAAAACATTGTTTACAATAGTAAAATAAATGAAAATTGCCTAAATGTTCAATTCAATGGAGGTAGTTAAATAAGTTACGTGGAATTAAAATTGTATATGTTAAATAATATAAATCAAACACAAAATTATATGATCTATAAGATCACACCTATTGAAAAATATGCATTAAAAAAGTGGAAATTTATCAAACTTGTAAGTTTTTACTATTGGTGGTGAGATCATTTAAAATTTTTTCTTTTTAATTTATTTTCAAAATAGTTGAATGTGAACATTTATTATGTTTGTAGTCAAAGAAAAGTTAAATTTAATTTATTATGCTTAGGATGTGGTAACCCATTATATGTGGTGGTAAGAAATAAAGTTAATAATTAATAAAAATTTATACCAGATTTCTGGCTTTCTGGCTTAACACGGGTACTATCAGGAGGAGTATATTTTGGGGGAAAAGATGTGTATAAATTTGATAATCAGTCACTGTACTTCATCATATCAATAGGCTAAAAAAGAAAAATTACATGCTTAGTATAAAAACACATACTTAAACTCCAGCTACTGCTTCTGTTCCTATTGACCTGATTAATGATCTTACTGATCTTATTGCATAAGGAAATAAAACATGTTTACACAAAGGCTTGAATACAAATGTTTATAGCAGCTTTATTTGTTGTAACCAAATCTCAAAATGATCAATATGTCTATCACAGGTGAGCGGATAAAAAATTTATGATATAGACATACAATAATATACAACGCCATATTGCTAATGATATTCAGCAATTAAGAAAAATGATCTATTGATGCATGCAACAACATGGATGAATCTCCAAATAAATAAGCCAAGTGAAAGAAGTCAGAAAAAGAGCACTTATTTGATTTCATTAATATAAAAATCTAGGACATGCAAACTAATCTATAGTGACAGAACAAAAATTAGTAGTTTGGTTCATGGGGAAGGAATGGGAGGAACGAATTACAAAAATAATATAAAGCAAGTTTTGGGGGAGATAAGAATTTTGATTCTGGGATTCTGGTGATTTTTATGGATATTTATAAAGGCAAACCTCACCAAATTTTATATCTTAAGTATGTGCAGTTTATTGTATGTAAATTATACTTCAATAAAATGTTAAAAATTGAAAAAAAATCAAGTATATTTGTATATACCAGCAATGAACAAACGTAAGCTGATGCAAGTTTCAATATCATCAAAAACATCACATGCTTGGGAATAAAACCATAATTCGTAAATCATTACTGAGGAAATTAAAGAAGATGTAAACAAATGGAAGAATATATATGTGTGTATATTTGTGTCTGAGTATGTTTGTAAGTACATGTGATTAAGGCAAATGTTTGTGTAATCTGACAATTCAGATAGATAAAGTATAGCCAATTCAATCTTTAGAAATAAAAAAAGCTAGAGGGCTAATAATAACATGTCTAAAGAACTTATATACTCAGTAAGACAGTATGAAGTTGGCACAAGAAAATAATCATTGACCAATGGAATAGAACAGAGAGTTTATAAACAAACTCTTGTAATGCAGTGTGTAAAGGATAACTTTTTAAATAAATGGTGCTCGGTCAATTGAATATCCATTTGGAAAATAAATGAATCTTGAAACCTACCTCACATCACTTTCACAAATTAATTCCAGATGGATTTTAGATTTAATGTGAAAGGAAAAACAGTTAAGTTTCTAGAATATAATATTGGAGAGTAATTTTATGATTGCAAGTAGGACATAAAAAGTACTAACGTAAAGATTGATCATTTGAGTCACATTAAAATGAAGTGTTTATTCATTGAAAGATATCATTAGGGAATGAAAAGTTAAGCCTCAGAGTCAGAGATGATATTGGATGTGTGTATCATATATGAAGGAGGGCTTGTGCCCTGAGGAAAAAATTGCTTTTGTAAATCAATAACAGAAGTATGAATAATCCAATAAATATGGGCAAAACTTGAGTAGACACTTCAGGATAAGGATATTGAAATCATTAATAAACACATGAAAAGGTTCAAGTTCATTAATCACTAACCATCAATCAAACTCATTCATTACGGGAATGTAAATTGGTATAACCAATTTGGAAAGCTTTTTGACAATACCTACTAAAATATAAAATATTTATATTCTATGATCTAGTAAGTTCATTCTTCCATATATATCAAGCAGAAATTCATACATGTATTCACCAAAAGACATATACTAGAATGTTTGTTGTAGCACTATTTTTAACAGCCTCATTCTAGAAACAACCCAAGTGTCTATTGTAAGTAGAGTGGAAAAATGACTTATGTACTTATTCCATAGAATGTTACAAGGGGATGGGAATGAATATCTGTTGCTACACATGACATTATGACTCTCACAAAGATAAAATTCAGCTAAAAAGGCTGATACTAGGAACAACATACTAAATTATTTCATTTTGAAGAATTAAAAAACAAGCAACAGTAATCTGCAATTTTAAAAGTCACTATATTGTTTACCCTTCAGATAGGGTAATGACTAGGAGACTTCTGTGGTATTTGCAATTTTCTATTTCTTGATCTTGATTTGGTTACAATGCTGTGTTCACTTTGAGAAAATTCACCTACAATTTATGCACGTTTCCGTATGTTATAGCATAGTATCCTGTACTTCTCTACAAAGTTTACCTGAAACAACTTTCAAACACGTAGATTAGTATTCTCAGTAATTTTGTCTTGAGTACATTTTGAAGCCGTAGAACTTTTTCATTAAAAACTTGAAGAAACATGCAATTTAAACAACACTAAAACATTCAGCAACAATTGCAAAGCAAACACATTTATAAAACACACATACAAAAACTTCCAGTTATCACGGTGTTCAATTGTATACCTTTCAAAATATTGTTGCTTTTTAAAAGCTTTGACTTCAAAATTTTCTCTGATTTCTGTTGGGTGTGAAATTCTTGCACATTTCAGCAAGTTATAATCTGACTTTGCGTTGAAGTTGATGTAAATTTATCACTGTTATCTCTTAATTGGAAATGTAACTCCATCCCACCTTACATTGTACTCAAACTCTGCCAACTTGAAGTTCTGTCAGGGAAATTACTGTAATTATACATATACACAGTTTTTAGTAAAAACAATCCATATCTTTAAACCAAATTTTGACATATATCTATGAAATATACATATATTAACCTAACTTCATAAAATGGAAGATATCCGTTGATACGTATGTCTATCATGTAGCACAAACATTAATCTGATTGGTAATTTTATTTTCCACACAAATGCATTGGTGTCATATAAACAGCCTACATAATCATTTTAGCATTTGAACCTAAATTTCTCCTACTTTACTATACACTAATAAAAGCAAATTAGAGAAACCAGATCTTTACATTTTTCAAACATATGTTCTGAAATAAGGGAGTAACCTTTGAAAATATGGAGCTTGTAACTGACTCAGGAAGAGAATAAAATGTATTTTGATACTATTCTATCTTCTCACAGGGTTTCTTTAAACTACCAAGCATGAAAAGACAAAATTTTTTATTTTGAAATAATTTTATGACTTACTCAAATTCTAATATGGTCATAGTGCTTGCCAAACATTTAAATCAACAAAAGCGAGTATACTATGACGATAACTATTTTTCTTTCTTGTGTTTGTTACAAGAGGGTTTCTGTCACAGGAAATTGCCCTCTGTTTCCAGTCAAGGATTGTTTTCAAGGAGAATAAGTTTTGCTCAGTTTCTTTCTACCCTGGAGAAGTTTCTTATATAAATAGTTTAGAAAATAATTGAGAATTCTTCCTGTTCATTCCCAGGTATTCTTTTAAGTAAACTTCGAATATCCCATAAAGGAAGTAAGTAGAACTGGCACAATCTGTCTTTTGAGTTGCAAAGGCATCAGATTGGTTTCTACATAAAGGGGAGAAATGCGGGCTACATTTTAATAATTGTATGATTTAAGTTTTTCTGGAAGACATGACCTTGTTGATAATCGTTTTCATCTTTGAATCATCTGTGTAGTCATCATCTGATTCCACGCCCTCTTTCAAAGCTTAATAGCAAAGCTATTTGTTTCATAGTAGTTCATTATAAAAGATGTTTTTAATAAAGTTATTGGTGCTTTATTAATTAGATAGCAATAAAAAGGATAAATAAATAAAATATATAAACTTTTCTTTTTTTATTATGGTGCAATAAAAACCATAAACTTGTAAAATGCATTGATTGTTTGAGATAAGCTTACATATCTTTAATTCTATCATTTACATGACAAAGAAATAAATACCATCATAATTTGTGTTGAGTAAATTCAGGTATATTTCCTTCATGAACATTAATCTCCCACACAAACTATATCTGTCACTTAAAATCTCTGTGCTATAGATGATATTCTTTCACAACTTTTGAGAAATTAAAAATCTACTAATCTTTCAAGGTCAAAATCCATAAACATTTTTCTGATAAATATAATGAGATGAAATATCTCCCTCCCCTAAAATGCCATAATATACTATCAGTGTTCCTCCCAGAATGTTTAATACATAATCATTTATTTTTATTTTTTTAAAATCTTTTGTTGTTTTTTGGTGAGGCAGATTTGCCCTGAGCGAACATCTGTTGCTAATCTTCCTCTTTTTTTTTTTCTTCCCAAAGTCCTGGTACATAGTTGTATATCCTAGTTGTAAATCCTTCTAGTTCTTCTGTGTGGGATGCCACTACAGCATGGCTTGATGAGTGGTGTGTAGGTCTGTGCCCAGCATCCAAAGGGGCAAACCCTGGGCTGCTGAAGCAGAGTGCACAAACTTAACCAGTAGGTCAACAGGCTGGAGTCCCACAATCATTTATTGAAATAACTTTTTGAAGCATATTTACTCCATTATTTTTATAAGGTAAGTATCCAAAGACTAGAAATCTGAGTCTACAACTAAGTATGATTCCTAAAATGTTTTCACATTTGCATTAATATTTATTGTTGCCGTTAATTTATTGAAGTATAAACATAGAATGTTTTTAGGTTTTTTTCAAACTACTACCCGCTGTATTCTATTGAGAAATCACCTATGTACTTGCTTCCATAGAATAATGGGGCTAAAAACGATAACTTAGAGCAATTCTGCATATTTTCTGTTAGTAAGATGAAACATTTTGCATTTTAAGGTTTCAATCGCATGTTTGATTTTAAGCTCACACCTTCGTCCAGCACAAGATAGAAGGAGGTCGACAGTGATTTGGAATCCAAGAGGGATATGCTCTTCTTCAGCCCTCCTTATGATTTTATTTCTCTCAGACCTCCCTCCTCTCGCCTTTAACTTGATTCCAATCATGAAGAAAAAATACCCCTGGCCAACGGAGAGGGCAGCTGTATCCAATATGAGAATGAGGTTTGGCGATGTTGTTAAACAATCGGGTGCCTTTAGTGGGAAAAGGAGAGCCCCCAAGTCTCTTTGGATAGAGTAGTGTTAATATCCTTTGCCAATTTGCTAATCTTGTCATCAGCAGTGTTTTCTTATGGTGGTATTTATCAAAACCAACCTGACTCTTCCGTCAGAGGCAATCTTGTGGCTTTTTAGACTCTACTAGCTGTTTCAGATCCCCAAGCCTTCTGAGGTTTCAGGATCTCATAAATTGGCTGAACGTTATCTTGTTTTGTTTATCATAAAACTTGCAGACTAATGGGAATTTCATAACAAGAATCAGGATATGAATCACTTTGATTTGGGCTTTTGAGAATTGAGTGCCTTTGGAGTCAGCTGTGGGCTCTATAATATCCTATTGCTTACAGATACAGGAAAAGTGCTCCATCAATATTTTATAAATAGACATTACATGTTTTTGTTAGGTGTTCTGTTACATGAATGAATGAAAAATGACAATCTATTAAATATATAAAACCACACAGAGCCATATCTAGATTTTGTAGGATTCTAATTATATATAATTTCATAGTCCACAAAATTATAAATGTTAAATTAGATATATCAAAGTGAATATTTGCAATGATAAAATAAATCACAGCAAACAACAAATTATGAAAACGTTATATATACCAAAGACGTCATGAAATCTAGAAGAAAATAAAAGATATTGCTTAACTTTCTGAAATAACTATACTTTACCTACATTTTGGTTGCCTATTTTTTTATTTTCTCTTTAGAATACAACAAATTTGTAAAATAATACTCCACAGAGAGCACAGAAAGAAAATTCAATCTTTTCTTTAGCATGGTTGATTAATATTGTTTATTAGTATTGTTGGGTTAGAGAAATTGCCCTCAGCTTTGCAACTCTTTGTTGGTAATGTCGTGTAAATTTTTAGACTTGTCAAACATAGGAAAACTTCAAGAGTTTTTATTATATGGGCAGAAAGATTTCAAAGTATTTTAAGTATCCTTATGTAATGATTACTCAATTTTTAATTCCTGACACTTATTCACTATTTTGCTGTTAGCATCTTCTTGACATTGGCTTATTATGAATTTGACATCATAACAACATAAGCTGTATTTCAATAAAAATTAGGAGAGTTCACTGTATCTATCAAAGTTAAATAATTCCTCAAAATGAAGCTATTATTGTATTGGTATTCTTTTATTTGCTGTTCAAACTCTCCAAACTGTGTATTACTTACCTATCACTTGCATATTCTGTCTACTTTTTCATTTCCAGTTTGGCAATGTTCTGATTCTCACAATGTTCTTTTTACTTATTTATTTATTATAATTTTATTCTTATTTTTATTTTTTTGAGGAAGTTTAGCCCTGAGCTAACTGCTGCCAAACCCCCTCTTTTTGCTGAGGAAGACTGGCCCTGAACTAGCATCCATGCCCATCTTCCTCTATTTTACATGTGAGACACCTACCACAGCATGGCTTTTTGCCAAGCGGTGCCATGTCCGCATCCAGGATCTGAACCTGAGAACCCTGGGCCCCCAAGAAGCGGAATGTCTGCGCCACCAGGCGGGCCCCTCGCAATGTTCTTTATCTTTTCTTGTGAATTTCATTATCTATAGTTTAGTGGCTATTGAGATTTTATTCCCTGTCTTTACAAATTAACCACCAAATTTCTAGTTTCATATATAAGAGTTTTGACATTTCAGATTATGAAATCCTCTTTCTTTGAGTTTATGCTTTGAGTCTCAACTAGAATAGTTTGTTCAATTACATTTTACCTTTATATGATCATTACTTCTGCAAAACAAGTAAATTTAATCAGATAATAACACATTTGGAAGAAGAATTCAATCTCCTTTTAAAATTGATATGATTGTATAGATCTAAATAATTGGATATTACATTCACTAGTATATTATACATATTTACTCATATATTATATAGTATATAGTTTATGTTCTCACATGATATATATACTCATATGCTATATCTATTGAAAGGATTCTTACAAGAGGCCCTGAAGCTTCAGCTTCACTACTTTCAAGTAGATTTGTCCAAAACAACAATTTTCTCACAAATGGTGATATTACATTAGTATTATACCTGATAAGTCAAAATCAAGCAAAATATATTTGTGAAATTTTTTCATGTAGACTATAAATTTAGATAATTCAGATTTAAAGTAAAATTATTCATTCACTTATTCCTTCATTCACTTAAGAAATAGTTCACATACATTTTGTGTTCTGAATAGTGGTAAATAAATGAACATAGTCCTTATGTGAGACAGAAAGTACCAATAAAATAGTTAATATAGGTTATAATAAGTTATAATAATTACTATGAAAGTAAAAATAGATGATATGAAAGAAAATGACGCATTATTAGGGAAGGGGACTAGGGAAACTTAGATTGTATGTGTGAAATAGCTGCTGGGGTAACAAGATGTTAAGCTCATCAAATAAATAGTAGAAACTAATAATGAGTATGTGTTATGTTATATTTGTTTCTTTATATTGTGATGATTAAAATAATATCTTTGGATGTAGGACTTCTGTAACGGCAGAAAAAAGAGATCACCAGACCCTCTTCTCATCAAAGGAGCAATTTCACTAGTGAAAATTCTAAAACAAAAATCATTTAAGGCCTGTGCAAATTATCCTAAGGGAACACAGTAAATGGAGAATCATTCAGTCAATCTACAAAATCTTATTGACAACAGCAAGAGCACCCCAGGCACATGAGGCAGGGCCCACTCCCTTACTCCTGTTCTAGCTCTGTGTTATGGAAGCTTTACACAATGTGCTTTCCTTTGGGACATGTGGCCAAGAAAATAAGGTCTCTGCCTCTCAGCTTCCAGTCTGATACTACGATTTCAGCCTAAGGACAGGTTTCTGACATTCTCACCACCACCCCTCCCAGTAGCCTGTAGCAGAAACTCTACTGCAGGCAGGCACAGCTATGAGGATAGAGTCTTCTATGCCCCAACCTGCCTTCACTTGTAAGGCAGAAACTCCACACCAGCCAGAGCAGATTGAGGCTTTGGGGGCCCCCATAACCTTGGCTCCCAGCTTGCTTGTAGGGCAGAAATTTTCACAATAGAAGAGAAAATCTGAAAGGACCAGGGATCAGCAGACCACCCTGCCCCCAGTGCCTACTCAGAGTGGCTGTATCACTCTGGAAATAAGGAGTCGTTGTCCTCATCTCGCAGGCAGCGGAAAAGGGATTCTACCCAGGGTAAGAGCAATGCATAAAGACAAAGAGTTCTGCAGCTCTGCCTGAGGTGACTGACCCTATTTGGAACAAAGCTTAGAGAAACTCCATGTCTAAAGGCATTGTTGAAAACATTGGAAATCTTGGGGGAGACCAACGAAGAGGAAAATAGTAGTTCCCTGATGCAAGCAGCCAAAAGTTGAATAGAGAGACTCAGAGGACATGATAGTCAAGAAGAGCTCTCCTGTGATCACAGTCCACTGTGGGAGTGAGAAAGGTTGTGCCTTTGCATCAGGCTGCACATACTCAGAGGAAATCAAAACAGGATACGAGGAGGATGGGAAAGCATTCCCCAAGCTTCACCCAGAATAATCAACACAAGGCAGAAGTTTTACTAGCACAAGGTGCTTAAACAGAACCTCTGACCAAACACTGACTGAAAATGAGTTACTCTGACCCAGTAGCAACTCCTGGGAAACTGGGCTTAAAAACAAAATCATACTCATCCCTGTCAGTCTGGAAGATTGTATGCATGCCCGCGGCTGCACCTTCTCATCAACAATGGGTGAGAGAAGCTTTGAGCTGCTAGTCCCAGGCTGAATGTCGGGGGGAAATTTAAAGTCCCTGAACTGTAATGGCAAACTCCAAACTATACACATATCCAAGTATATGTGAAAAAAAAATTAACTGGCTAAGGGACTTAAGCAGAATCTTTGATCAGAAAATGGCTTATGACAACCCAGAGGTGACATATTGGTAAATAAGTTGAAAGATAAAAATAAAGAGAGAGGGACTGGCCCAGCAGTGTAGTGGTTAAGTTCCCATGCTCCACTTCAGCGGCCCAGGGTTCGCAGTTTTGGATCCTGGCCTCAAACCTAGCACTGCTTGTTAAGCCACACTGAGGCAGCATCCCACATAAAATGGAGGAAGATTGGCACAGATGGTTCCTCAATGACAATCTTCCTCACAAAAAAAGTAAATAAAGTGGGAAAAATATGAGCAGGTACACCAGAGGCTGCACACTACATGAGAAATACACTTTTCAGAATAACTTGAGCCAAATCACTTGAACAAACAAACAAAAGACTAAGCAAATAATGACAATAACAACTGCCATGGGGAGTAGGAAGGAAGATGGGGGTCATTATCCAGATTTGTTACATTATATTACTAAATAGGTGAGTTTTGTAAAACGAAAAATGAAGAGATATCAAGGCAAACAAATAAACAAAAACAAAACAAAGTATAAAAGTGCGATCCACACACAAAAACAAAAGAACAGGCACTAGAAACTGGCTTCAAAGGAGCCCAAAGGTTGACTTAAGATACAAGTATTTCAAACCAACTATTTTAAATATGTTCAAAGAACCAAAGGAAACATTAAAAAGTATAAAGGAAGATATGAAACAATGTCACATCAAATAGAGAATATTATTAAAGTCCTTACAATAAAAAAGGAACCAAATGGAAACTCTGTAGTTAAAAAGCATAGTACGTGAAACGAAAACTTTACCAAATTGTCTCAACAGTAGATTTTGGCTGACAGAAGAAAGAATTAGTGAACTTGAAGACAGATCAATAGAAATTATACAATCTGAAAAACAGAGCAAAAGAAAAATGAACAGAGCCTTAAAGGAATGTGGTACACCATCAATTCCACCAAGATATGAGTAATAGGATACTGTAAGGAGCAATGAGAGGGAAACACGGAAAATAATATACAAGGAAATAATTGCAATGGCTGAAAGCTTCCCATAATCTGAAGAAAAACATTAATCTACATATCCAGAAAACTCAGCAAATTTCAAAAAGGGTAAATTGAAAGAGATTTAACCCAGATAGAAAACAGCTAAAATAGTAAAAGCCAACTTTAGAGAGAAATTCTTGAAAGCAGTGAGAGAAAAAATAATACATAACTTACTAGAGAACCCCAGTAATACTAATTATTACCCAGAAAATAGTAGAAAAGTGGGCAAAAATGTTGAAGGGACCCAACGCCTATGAAATTCTTTAGTAAGTAGGTTGGTAGGTAAGTATCTACATTAGTGTTAATGAATCACTTATATTGAATATAAGAAAGAGTGGAATCCCACAAATTCATAAAGAAAATGTGTGCTCTCAGTTCTGCAAATAAATGCCATAGGGTAAAAGGGATTCATTTAGAACTATTTAAACTAAATGACTAATTAATTCATATCCTATTTTATATGCTAATAGGGCAGTATTGTTTGTATTAATTTAGGTAAAAATGATGAAATAGTTGATAATATTTATTAGCATGATATTGATATGGAAATTTAACTAATAATGAAGAAAAATAATAAACCCCTATGTAGTTTCCACTTATTTAATAACATGAATTTAATGTAAAATGCATAATTGTTTCTGTAACAGGAAATAATTAAAATGGATAAAATCTCTTTGTTGTGGTTTATATTTATACTTTTCATCCACCTACTAGGAAATCTTAGAGTTCCACTAAAGGAGAAAAACACATGATAATTGACAAGCAAAATGTCTTTTAAAAAAGTAAACAGAATACTTATCGATACGTAAACAAACCATTGAGTACAGAATTTATTACAGGACAGCTTTATTACAGGGCAGGTCAAATGTTACAGGAAGAAGCAAAATATATATGAATACATGAGATTTAATGAGTATAATTTCAAACTAAGAACACGGCCTGTAGTTTTCCTTGCATATATACTTACATAAAATATTTGGTTCTTAATTGAACTCCATTTAAGTGTAATAATCTGACCAAAACTCTACCTTGTGAAACATTAATAATTCCTCTCTAATTATTTCACACAAGAAATTAGATCCAAAAGAAACTCTCATAGTGGGAAACAAGGGTTTTGCTCTTTTGTCTCTTCCATATAGTTTTTATGTATGTCCAATTATCAGTTATCATCAGATGTTATAGGCAAAAAATCAAAACACAGTGAATAACCTGACTAACCACTGTGCAAAGACAAATCAGCTATATCTCCCATACTTGTTTTACTTTTATTATCTTTAAAGAAATTAACAATTGGCCCTACAAAATTAAGTCATTTTGTATCCCCTCTTAATCTCGATCCTCTCTTTCCATCTCATTTAGGAATGGTATTGTTGGTAATAAGTTTTCGCAAATATACCTATGTAAGTTTTCCACATTTATAAACTAATACGGAACATTTTTACATATTTTAAATTTTATATAAATATTGGATTTATCATTCCAAAACTTTTTTTGACATCTCTCTGTTGTTAATGCAACTCTGATTCATGATTTTAACCATTGTATAATGATTCATTTGATGACTATACCACATTTTTTGTTAAATTTAATATTTGAATATTTAGATTGCATATAATGGAGGGGAAAAACTCAGTAACATTAACCTAACTAAAGAGGATGTTGCTTTCTCCAAGTAATGTTTATCCACAGAGGGTTAGTTGCTCACTAGTGTTGATTCCACAGTCCATGCATATCCATATTGAAGCCTATGTGATTTTCTTTGTCTTCCCTCTTAATTGAATTATGGAGACCATAACTACAGACATTAAGATCACTTTGAAAGGAGGAGGATGAAGAAAGGGAAGTTCATAAAGCTATGTGTCAGCCGATCTCCCTTTCAAAGAGCTTTCCTGAAAATCCCACCCAAAGTTTCCCACATGTATATCTTTTACCAGTACCATGTAATACGGATACTCCTAACAGCAATAGAGAATTGGTCATTTATTTTCCTTCTTGGCTGGGCACAATAAGAACCAAATAAAATCAGATTTATGTTTTTAAGAAACAGAGAACAGATAATGTTTATAATTTGTCTATGAAAAACAATGCCACAATAACAGTCTTGTACACTGATTTTTGCACATATGTATATGCATTTCTCTAGGACACGTATAGCAGTGTAAATGCAGGATCATAGATTGAATGACAAAGTAATTTATTGCCTAAACTGGGATCATTTTTAGAACAAAAAGAAGAGCTATTAATTACTATGCCAGGAATACAGGTGAATACCGGGACTATTCCACGTAAAAGTGATGTTTAGAGTCATTCTAGTCATATAGTATATGACTCTCGAAATTAACTAGACATTGATAAATTACAAATTAGTACTAACAGTATTTGAGATTTTCCTTTGATCTCCATTCTAGTCAAAACTTGGTTTAGTTTTTTCCAGTATGATATATGACAAATACCTTATGGTACTAATTAGCATATCCATGGTTACATGGGAGGTTTATGTTTATTGTCCATTCAGGCTTTTTCTCCTAAAATTTCTAAACAGATCTATTACCTATTCTCTTTTGGATTGTTTGTCTTTGCTCAATTGAATTTTAGTAAATCTTTATATAGTTTTATGATCGCCCCACAGAGGTGTTATGGATCCTCAACCAAAATTAAGGTTAATGTGAAGAATGGTGATATACACACACACCAAGACGGTGTGAAAGAAAGATGTGCATAACAAACTTTATGCCAAGGAAAAAGTAGTCTTTCCACTCTGGCCCAAAATTGGTTTGAGAAGGCAGGCAAAGATGACTGACTTGTGGTTTTTGTGGTGGAAAAGGATGAGGTGTGGCTGAGGGTTCCCACATATGGTTTAAACTTTAAGCTCCTGACAGCACCAGAGAAGGGAGCACTCAAATTTTCTTATCAATTTCCTTAGATATGGGAAAGAATGGGAAGAAGGAGGAGTGAGGCATCAAAATTATCTGCAGCCAAAGATCAAAAAATTGTCAGATTCCTTATTATAATTAACTTCTGATGGTTGACTAATGAATGAAATGTGTCATGTTTCATTTAACTGAATTTTAGCTTGTTTAAGTAAACCATTATTGCACTCTATACGGCCTGTAGACTGAAACTGACAGGGGAGTGAAAATTAAATTGAAAGCCTTATTTAAGAGCCCAGCATCGTGTATTCTGGGAAGTAAAATTAGTGCCTTGATCATTATCAATGATGTCTGGACCACTATAAAGGGAACAAAGTGTCTTGATGAGGCCTTGTATCATTGCTTTAGTAGGCATAGAGACATGTATGACCTTGATTTGTATTTTGAGTATCTGTGACGCAAAACAAGATCTCTCCCTTAAATAATGAGTCATTGTTGCTGCCATTCACCAGCAGATGGCCAAAAAAATCTGTGTAAATACACATATATTGCTTACTTTTGGCCAAGGCATCCATTGCCAAGATGCCTGCTTGATGTTTGGCTAATTGTGCTAACCCTTGGGTCTCATCCTTTATTAGGCATGTCCTGGTTAAGGGATGAAAAAGCAGCAACTCCCTGCTGAGCTTCATGATGTTTAACGATGGTAGTATCATCTATAAAGTGTGTAAACTCCCTTTGTGGTTCACTCAATTGATCCCAGGTAACCAAGTGTCTTAGTCCATTCAGGCCGCTATAACAAAATACCACAGATTAGGTGGCTTATAAACAGAAATCTATTTCTCATAGTTCTGGAGGCTGGAGGTCCAAGATCAGGGTGCCAGTATGGTCAGGTTCTGGTGAAGCCCCTCTCCAGGATTATAGACCATGGACTTCCAGCTGGGTCCTCACATGGTAGAGGGTGCTAGGGAGCTCTGTACAGTCTCTTTTATAATGGCACTAACCCCCTTCATGAGAGCTCCACCCCCACGGCATAAGCACCTCCCAAAGGCCCCGCTTCCTAATACCGTCAGATTGGCCATTAGGATTTCAACATATGAACTTTGGTGGGACACATTTGGATCATAGAACCAAGGATCTGGGAGAAGGGTGACCTCCTCCAGCTCTGGGACTGGCAAAAGAGAGAATAGGGAGGCCAGCTCTCCTGCATAGTGGATCTACCAGAGGGCCCAGGTTTGGCTCTATTTGAGGGAGACAGGCTTTTGTGGCCATGACTAACGTGTGGGGCTGCTTCTTGTGACTATAATAAGCAACTGGTACAGAGGGTCAGGGGCTCAGGGACCATCAGACACCCTGTTTCCAGGCAGGCTTAGAATGTGGCCAGCAATTCTCCCTCTAACTATCATAAAATGGGCCTGAGGAAGGAATTTTGTTCTGTCGTAAGCACATAGGCAACTTCTGAACATCATAGGTGGTCCTGAGACCCCAGCAGCCATGAGAGGAGGTTGCTAAAACCTCTAAAGAGATGAAGTCTCTGGGTGGGGTTATTGGAAGTGCCTGTTGTATTTCAATTTGGACATATTGTAGAGCCTTTTGCTGGAGGGGGTGCCACACAAGCTGTGGTGATTTACAAGTAACAGCAAACGAACTGAAGTAAAATTTGTCAAGGAGAGGCACGCTGCCTATAGAACTCAAAAAGGGCTAAAAGATGTTGGGCTTGCATTAACTTTGTGGGTGCTGAGGGGGTCAATGGCTATTAGCTGACGTTGTCAGGGATAGAGTGGCCCTGGCTTTAGCAAACAATTTTTAGGAATTTCACTGAGATGATCGGACCTTGCACTATGTGTGGGGTAATTGTCCATCCCCTTCTAGTTAGCTCCTTTGTGTTCAAACAATTATCTTCAGAGGACGATTTTGTCTGTGTGATATGATACCCGTGGTCCTGGAGGAAGTTGGATGTAGTTGAGATCCTGCCTGCAAATGTTGTGTGTTGGGCCACTGAGGTCTCTCACAAGTATTTGAGCAAAGTTGTATTGTGTCACTTTGGAGGTGCAGGCAAAATACAACTGTATTAGTTACTTATTTCAGCTGTAACAAATTAACTCCTTAAATCCATCTGTAACCTTAATTTATTCAGTCACGTAATATAACAGGCTATTGACAGGTGCTGAGGATTAGGGTATGTATTATCTAGTATTCAATTATCCTGTATTGCAAGAATTACGAACATCCATCTTACTGTTGCTTATAGGTATCTTGCCTCCATTTCCTTCAAAAATCTTGTCAAATTTTGTCTATTTTGTTAGTGTTAAATAAATCATTTTGTATACCATCCATTGATTTATTTGATAACTCTAACTCACAGTAGGTTTTTTCCTCTTGTGTTTTACAGTTTTGGATTGTGAGCTCATTATTTTGGATCATACTCTGAGAAAAAATGTTTCTGGTCATCCTTCTCGGATGACGGTTTTTTCTTTTTCCTTCCTAGCCTTTTCTTTCCATCTTTCTTATTGTCTTTTTATGCTGATTTCTTTATTTTTCTAGCCAGCTCTCGGCTGAGTATGAAGCCTTTCAAGGATGCTAAATATAAATATATAGCTCAATTCTAACCTGCTGCTTCTCATGTTCAAAGAATCAATTCCTGTCCTCAATAAGGCATCAAAACTTAAATTTCCAGATTCCTAAAACTAACAACCTGTACCATGAAATACTCAGATTATTTAGTGTTCTTTTTTTCACTTGATTTTAACCCCTGGAAATTTCCCTTAGTTTCTTTGAAAATTATCTAGTCATTTATGGGATGTTCTGAAGCATTTCTAAACGTTTGTAGTAAGAGAGTTTCAAATTATCTAATCTTTCATATTAGCCTTCCTTGTGAATTTATGATACCTTTTTTGTATTTAAAGTCTTTTAAATAGAGAAAAAATTGGTACTAATAGCTGACAATGAGGCAGTGATTTATCAGTTTACTATGTATACATTATATACTTCACTATACTTTATATACTTTATTTTAATCCTCTCAGCTCTTTAAAATACACAATATTAATGTAATTTTTTTCAGATAAGTAATCTGTGGCTCATTGACATTAATTGGAAATTCTAATTTAGGTTGACCTGATTCTTCATTCAATCATTCATGCACGCCTTCATCCATTTACTTAACAATATATGCACAGTCTAGGGGGAGAGACGGATATAAAACAAAAGTAATTGAAACATAATTATCCAATTGTAGTTGTAAGGATAACTATGAAAACAAATTATAGTTTTCAATGACAGCTTATAGCCAATGTATGTCATCAAAGGAGACTTGCCTAAGGAAGTAATGTTTAAACACTGACAAGAATTTCTATCAGTACAGACTATGTTAAGGTTGTGTGTATATATGTGGTGTATGAGTGTGTGTGTGTCTGTGTGTCTGTGAGAAAGAGAGAGAAAGAGAGATGGATGAGGGAAAAGTGCTCACTTTGGCATGTAAAGGTATTTTTAGGCTATGACATAAAAAGCCAAAGGGTATTGTCTTAAGCAGTCAGTGAAGAAACTTCAAAGGAGTTACAGTTATATAGCTACAATGGGAGTACAATAGACACACACCAATCCCAGAAACAGCTAACACCAAATCAAGGCAAGTAGGATATTTCTATTCCCTTACTTCTTTTTCACAATGAGCTAAGAACATGGCAAAAACAGTAGATACCTACTGGAAGAAGAGAGAGAGAACTGGAATGCATGGAAATGGAAATGAAGCTCTCAAGATACCACATAACTTCCCAACTAAGGACTCAGACTTGAATTAGCCCAAGCAGAAACAAAAGAGATGTTTTAGATGTTCCAATTTTAATGAACAGTCGTTTATATGACTCTTAGTCTATGCAGGTCCTGTTCTAAGCAAATTACAATATCTGAACAAAACCTTATGAAGTCAGTGCTATTATTTTTCTAATTTTACAATGAGAAAAGTGAAGGATGTGCTAAGGATTTTCTCAAAAGGACAGAGTTATCAAGCATTGGCACTGGGATTTGAGTCTGGGCAAACTGTCTGGAGAATCCATAGTCTAAAATCACCATGTGCTGTTGCCTTCTAGGACTTAAGACTTAGTAGTTATGCAAGTGAAACTGTTTTTTGTAACTGGATATGATCTGATAAGTTAATATTTTCTAAGAGCTCTGAAAATAGCTCAGTTTTCATTCAGAGACAGAGGAAAAATGAATGTGAAGATTTATAGGTATTGAAGGGGGAGGCAAGATTTACTTTATGGTAATACTCTGCTTAGTTCACACTTTCAATACAACAGTTAAATATTTCCTTCAGACCAGATTTGGGCTGCTTAGGACACCTTTGGCTTGAGAACTATTTTATTTTAAAGCACCTTGAATCAAACTGTTTCTTGCCAGAAGCAATGCCAATCTGGAAAGGCTAGAGCTACACCAGTAGGTACTAAAGCTGAGATGGCAGCATGCATTATTAGAAAAAGGACAGTTTTGACTGTCAAAGGAGCTACTTCAATCAGCCGTCTGCAGGAAGAAATCTCTGAGGAAATTATGAGGGAGCATTGCGGGAGAATCAATTCAAACGTTCCTCAAACCCTTAAACTACCAATGGCAGGTCAGGACAGTACGAGTCAACGAGGTACTTCCTGATCTGTACTGCTCTTCCTTCTTGTGACTGGACCCCTACAGAAACCAGAAGTCCAAGCAGGGGATGGGTAGGAGTAAAACACAAAGAGGGAAACACAAGCCTGGTGCGCCCTCGTCCCTCACTGTAGCTTTGCAGCTTGAAGTACTGCCAAGTTGGGAGAGAGCAAACTGTTTTCATATGAGAAGTTTGACATCTTTATCATTAGAATGAAGTAGAAATTTCATTCACAGTAAAGGGAGTATTATGTTATCTGAGGGTGACTAAAAAGTTTGGGAACTATCTGAACTTTCATATAAGGAATCATGGAAACCTAGCTGCATGGAATGATTTTGAATGGACATTGGGGGGAAATAGTAATGTTTCCTATTTGCACCCTCTGTAGAGCCGTCTTCTTTCAATGTGATAGCTATATATAAAGATGTAGATATAATGATAGATAATTTTAGATTATCTTAATTAAAAAACTATTAAGTAAAAATGGTCATGAACTGGACCCATGAAGTAAAGCTGAATTAATTTCCACAGGAAGTAGAAAGAGTAAGGCCAGTTCCTAGTCTCAATGTAGTAAAAAGAACACTAATCATAAAATAGGAAGAAAAAACGAATTCTTGAAGTTTGAATAAAAAATAAATTTCAATGTTAAAGATGAATATTATGTCAGAAAAAATCAGAACAAAAATTGCAAAATGTCTATAAAACAAAGAAAAAACTCATGTCAGAACATAAAATAAAGCCATGCTTTGATGAATTGTTTCTCAAAATAATGCTATTTAAATAAGTAAAGTATTTTAAATAGTAATTTAGCAAAAGTGTAACAAAATAAAGACTATAATAAAATAATAAAAGTAATAACTGAAGATGAAATTAGAAATTAATAAATTAATAAAATATAAAGTATAAGATTATAGACATTTTAACATTTCTCAGAAAATATAAGATGAAATGAACTCATTTAACAGTTAAAATAAGGAAATTAGATCTACTTATAGATATGCATGGTTTTTAATATACATAATTCTCAAAAATTTGTCAATATAATTTATAAAAACTTCAGGATTTCGTTTATTTCTGGAAAAAGAGGTAAGGTATAAGATATATTTATAATATTTTCTATTTTTAAACATTAAAAAGGCAAAATTCAGTATCAGTTTCACTTGAATAATGGTGTATGGATATATTGATTTTGTTATTTTGTGTGATTTATATATTACCTAATTAAAATACATGTTTTCTGGAGCTGGCCCCATGGTGTAGTGGTTAAGTTCACATGCTCTACTTTGGGATCCCAGGGTTTTCAGGTTTGGATCCTTGGCGCAGACCTAGCACTGCTCATCAAGCCATTATGTGGCAGTATCTCATATACAAAATAGAGGAAGATTGGCACAGATGTTAGCTCAGGGACAGTCTTCCTCAAGCAAAAAGAGGAAAACTGGCCACAAACATTAGCTCAGGGCCAATCTTCCTCACCAAAAGAATAAATAAATAAAAATTTTAAAAATACATATTTCCTCATAAAATATAAACAATGAGATCAAAGGAAATTGAGTCAATCACATAGACCTACTATCTGTCATTGAGAAAAAAATTGGGTAAGTTACAGTCACTACCTGAACAAACACTACACACACACACCCCTACTAAAATCGCTAAAGCCAAGAGAAAAAACATAGGGGTTTATATAAGCAAAGCCTATCAAAATTTTAAGATTATCAGTTGATACTATTCAACTTGTTCTAGGGCATCATGGATTTAGGAAAGCTCCCAATATCCTTATATTCTTTATCATAACAACTCTATAGAACAGAGAGAGCACACAAAAGAACTATACAATTCTCACGTGTGAATGGTGATTTAAAAAACCAATAAATATTAAAATTATCTGTACAATGAAATAAAGCAATGAGGTAAATGTTTTGGTGTGGAGATGAAAAGATATGCAAATTATTTGTGATACACACTATGTGTGTATGTATATATACATATTTATGAATATGTATATTGACATCATAATATTCTCGATATATGCAAGGAAGACTAGGAGGAAAACAGAAGTTTCATTGTAAATTCCAATATGCTGTTTTTGTTTTGTTTACATGATATTTTTTTCTATTAATGCATTATTAGTCAATTTTTGAAAGTTGAAATATTTAAAATGATCAGGAAGAAGCCATGGGTTGCTAAGAATGAAAGTAACAAGGAAACTGGCTGAACCAATCAAGAGAGGAATCTAAGTAAATATTTTTCTTAGGGTAATATAAGTGGGGTTAAATTCAAAGAGACTTTTTTGAACATATTTAATTGGTTAAATCTGGGTGTAGTGCCAACAAATGAACACACCTGGATTTTTTCTCTTGATTCTGTGCTGAGAAAATATATGAGCAATCATCTGCGCCGTCTGCTGTCGACCATCTGTTGAGGGAAGGGAGTGGACCCATTGGTATTATATTTGTTTAACAAAACACTATTTTAAAATACTACAGAGCTACAGAGCTAGCAAACACATGGAGGAAAAAAATTTTTGGAGAACTGCTACCTTTAGCACAAAGAAAAGTGAATAATTCTCATCACAGTAATCTGCAAAGCTAGAACCTAACTTTTCAAATAATAATGGGAAGGTAAATTCATATTGGAAGAAAATTGAGTCAACTTACCAATGGGTAGCTGAAAGTTACTTTTTAATTTTAAAGTTTACTTATTATCTTTAGTGTTTATTTCTTCTTATCACCATTCACTTTCCTCATCACAGAAATGTGATTTCTGACCCAATAACTCCAATACAATTTTTCTGAATTCTGTCATGGATGAGCACTTCCTGGCCATTTCCTGGGCACTTTTCAAATGTGATGTTTATAACATCTGGAAATATTTTTTATGCGTGGATTTTAAATCTTCTCTTCTTGTTACTTTTACAGTACAAGCTCTTGATTTATGCCTCCCTTTTTGTCAGCTTTAATCTTTATGTTTGGTTCTACTTTCTTTTTGCAACTCTTAAACCAACCCAAATTCTCAGGAACGCACCCTTAACCCTTTTGCCTCTTATCCTATAAACTCAACAGATATTTTTGAACCCTATTTATGTCCTTGTTTATAACCACCTTTATCTGGTGACTGTATTATTCTACCTATGAGAAGTTTTGACATGAATATCACAACGGTAACTCCAGCTCAGCTGGACTTATCTACTCCTCAAAACTTATTCTCCCACACAGTTTGCTCTACTTCAATAAATCTACTTCTATTGTTTGCATAGAGGTGTTATCCCATTAACCTAGGTGTTTGTTTTGTTTGCTTTTCTGTATCAGTGTTTTATTTTAAAATAAAAATGTCAATTTAAGAAATGTGAAGTTAAACCTCCATGATCCTAAATTTGAATAGGAAATATAAGAATGAACTCATGATGTATTTTTTCCTTAATAAGAATGACTATTTACTTTTTACTGAAAAGACCTAGTAACCCAGTAGCAATGATAACCTCTGGTGTCTTAATTATCATGTCCAAATACCATTTTCAATTAAAAGAAGTCAGGAGTCCGAGTAGAGATGACAGAATACTTGGAAGATGAATCTAGAGCATTATCATACAGTAAGGCAGAAAAGTCATAAAAACTACTGCAATTACATCTACCGGAATCTGAGGAAATTTGAAGAGATTCACACTGGCCAACAATAGGATAATTTTCAATAACAATAGTAACTGCAATGGATGGACCTCTCTGTGTTTACAATGATTCAGAAACAAAATAAAGCCTCTTTGTCAACTTTTAGGCAATGCTAGTGATATTACTAGATATTTTTGATACTAATAAAGAAAGATGGGGTGGTGCAAAATCAGGCACTTATTTTCCTTTATTGTAAGAATCTTTGTTCAAGGTAATACAAGAGCCAATGAAGAGAATTTTCTCCCTATAGAAATATTCTGGCTAAAAAGTGAAAGAGGAATGGAATTAGAATATTTCCACTTTGCAATCCCTAATGAAATAATAGTTCCAAGCAATGATAAACAATGGCTGCTTATATCACATAAACAGAGAAAATTAGACATTGCTTACTTTATCTTGAAACTGCATAAATAAACCTAACCTGAATCTGATAAAGTCTCAAGATCTAACTGCCAGGAAATAGAAACCAAAAGGCCAGAGCAACACTATAAATAAAATCAGGAGCACGCAAAATCTAGAAAGTGGGAATTCTGTAGGAAAATTACTATGTTATTTAACAGATAAATTGCAAAGCAAAAAGAAGGAGAGGGAAAGGAAATGATATTCATAAAAGACTTAAGATGAAACACTAAAAATATATACACTTTGTTTCTTGAATCCAACAAATAAACTAAAATAAATAGACAAAGAGATTTGAATATTGATGAGATATTTGACAACATTAAAGAATTATTATTTCTTTATGTATTATATGGCATTTTGATACTTGAAGATTGTACACATATTTTAATCACAGGTAATGAAGTTCTATTGAATACATAACATTATGTCTGGGATTTGCTTTCAAATCCCTAGGAGGGGTAAGTGAATGAGAGTTTAAATTAAACATCACTGTCCACAGTTTGATTATTGACACTGGCTGATAAACACATGGACATTCATTATAATATGTCATTATTTATAGGGTTTTTTGAATTTTTTATAAAAAGTTAAAATAGTGCCACTCTCTACAGAGAGCATAGAAACATTTAAAGGAATAGAAAAAATACTTTAAATATTTTATATATAGTTATAGAAGTTTGAGAGGATATTGTATCCAAAATATAGCAGTTTTTTATTAAAAAAGAGAAACCAGAAAATGAAACAATTTCTGGAAATTTTATTAAAAACGCAATTTTGAAATTAAAAAGAAAAGACTTCTTGTTTTGACTGGATAATTAAACTATAGCCCTAAAAATAATACATTATCTATAAGGTAAATTGAGGAAATGAAACAAATGCAGGAAAAAAATTACAAAAGCATTGAACAATTGATTTAAAAAAAACACAGGGATAAAGAAAAATCCAAGAGATTCATCATCCATGTTACCAGAATTCCAAAACAAGAACTAAAGGGGAACTACAAGAGGAGTTGTCAAAGAATGAAAAGAAGAGGATTTCCAGAGTTGTTGCTTCCCCATTTTTTATCTCAGGCAGATCCATCCCCATGGCCCTAGCTCCAAAATGAAGAATGCACATCTGCACGTGAATGAACCACAATCATCTAAAACTCAACAGGACTTACAATGGAGCTTATCATTTTCAGGCAAAAACAGAGTAACAAATCTTACAGGCAAGTCCACTGCTTGTGAGTGTGAGTCATTTAAAAGTTATCTAAATTTTCTGAACTGTGTAATCCTGGAAAAGTACTTTAATATCTCTGAGCCTCACATGTAAGTAAAGAAAACTAACAGAACCCCTCTCATAGAGTTCTTTTAAACTTTAAATGAAAGAATACATACACAACCCATAGCACTGATTCTGGTACATGTAAAGAGAATAATATAGTCATTGCTCAGTTGTAGTATTATTATTGATATTAATATCAATAATATCATTATTATAGTCCTTTGTAGATTACAGGTCTTACCATCATCCATCCAGTAACTCAGATAAAAAAAACTGTTTCCACAAATTCTTTCTTCTGCAAAATTTTCACATTACATAAATTTCCAAGCCCATTTTGTTAATTGACCTAAAAAAACCCATTGTTTTTTGTTTGTTGGTTTCTTTTTACTATGGCTATTTTTACAGTGTTATCTGGTGTTCTTTCCATAATTTTTATAAATTGTTGCAATTTTTTAACTGATACCACTGACTCCAATCTCAAGGATTTTATACAGTGCCAGTTATGATCTTCCCACTGATTTCTACCGCAACACCCTTGTGTACTAACTCCCTCTGCATGATAACATCTAGCCAGCATTAAAATAATTGCAATGAGTAGAAAGTGGTATGAACCCCTGCCATTTGTATCTGTACTACTTTTCTTTCTTCTGAGAATACTAACTTTCCCTTTTCTTTTCCTCATTCCCTTTTCACTCTTTTTTAACTTATTAACCCCAAGGTATGCTCTAGTTATCTTCTCTGGAAAGCCTTTCAAAAAACATCCATTCAATTTTTCCAAAAATCACGTTAGTGCTTCCCTTCTTTGCTCCATTAGCATTCATAATTCTATCTTATTATAATTCTCACAATATCATGACTGCCTGTGTCCTTATCTGTCTCTTCCAAAAGACAATGTTTTATATATCTTTATAAACACATCAGCTCATATAATACATTGCATGAAATAGGAACATTGTAAATATTTGTTAAATTGAATTTATTGAAATTACCAAGAATAAAGATTAAATGCAAAGAGCACTTTTGTGGAATGCAAAATTGGCTTAAATGTAAAACTTTTGGCAGAAAAGAACCTTGAAAAGTTGAAATCCAAAGAGATAAAGTAGAAAGTGAAAAATAATCCAGAGTGGCAGAGAGAGAAAAGATGAACAGAAATAAAATATTAAGCAAAGCAATGAAGAATAATTTAATGAGAAAAAAGGAAATTATAGCCATGTGTTACCTTTATGTGACAAGTATGACAGTTTTTAATTCTACTGATTTCCCCTATTGCTACTTCAAGGATGGTCCTATTTTGCATTATGTAAAGCCTGGAATGCCAGCCCTGATGTTTAGTGGTTAGATTTGGTGTTCTCACTGAATTGCCAATGTTTGTTTCCCCGAAAGGGAACCACACCACCCATATCAGTTGTCACACTGTGGCAGCTGTGTGTTGCTGTGATGCCGAAAGCTATGCCACTGGTATTTCAAATACCAGCAGGGAGACCCATTGTGGACAGGTTTCGATGGAGCTTCCAGACCAAGACAGACAGGAAAAAATGGGCCATGAAAACCCTATGAATAGCAGCAGAGCATTGTCTGATATAGTGCTGGAAGATGAGAGGATGTCACAAAAGGACTGGCAGGGTTTCCCCCTACTGTACACAGGGTGGCTAGCAGTTGGAATTGACTCAATGTCACTAACAACAACAACAAAGTCTGGAAATATGAATTCCTGCCATGTCATGTATCATAGTGAGGTAAAACCACAGAACATTTTACTTCTGATTGTCCCATGACTATATAGACTCAGATTGTGAATTTTATTAAAAAATCATAAAACGTTATTGTGCTATTTTTATGAACCATGGAAAGAGTTTCATTGTATATGCCAACTATTATTGCCTACCAAATTTTATTAAACATAAAAATAAGTTACTATAAATTCACTTAAATGTGTACTGAAAAATAAATCAAAATGTTCTGTAAAAATAGGTTAAATTATTTTAACAGAATGTGCATTTAGTTGAAAAGCCTTCTCATAAGATTTGACTTTCTAACTTTTCCATAGAGAATTTTATTCCTTAGAAGAGTTATGAAGAGTAATTTCACTGAGTTTGGAAGTGACACTAGTTTGGAAGATGGTATAAATATTATTGATAGGAAAAAGCTATAAAAATAGTATTTGGGAAACGTAACTGAAATAAAATGAAATTTTATTTCTTTTAGAACAGAAAGAATTGAAAAAATACTCTAATGAGTAAAGGGCAAGATGTTGAATGAAAAAATACTTAAAGTTAATCAGATTCCCCATGAAGAGAAAAAAATATGCTATGAATTTAGAGTACATATTAATAGAAAAAGGAAAGATAATTTAAAATAGTTTTTAAATTTTTTTAAACAAACTGATAAAAACTTTTCACTTTCTATCTTCTTTACATTTTTTAGTTGAATGAGTTTAAATGATAAAATATTATTGATTTGTCGCGTTTTAAATGTATGTGAATGAGAGAGAGAGAGAATATATATGAGTAAAAGACACTATATTTTAACTGACAACTTATATCCTGTATTGAAATAGTACTAAACCTGAAAAGTTTATGATTAGTAACTTAAATTTGCAATAGCAACCAAAAGAAAGCTATATCACAGTCACTTATTGTGTCATTGACCCTTCCCGTACAAGTAATTGTGATTTAGGACTATGATCTTGGAATTATTGCTAATAGCATATTCTATTATTTTCGAGGTTATTTCAGATTAGACAATAAATAGTGTGATCAGTCTACTTATAAAGCCGTTAATATATCAATTACATTTACAACAAAGTGTTTAACTTGGGGGTGTGTGTACTTGTGTCTGTGTGTATAGACTTACGGCTCAGGATTAGTATCCTATTGCATCATCCAAATAAGAATCAGTAAAGTGAGTGACTGTGCTTAAGATGCAGCATTGAGACCATCTCTCAGGCAGGCAGAAATCCAAGCCAAATTCTCAAGACATAAAATGAGACAAACAAGAAGAAAATTGCTGTCCCTGGGAGAGACAGGGTCGTTAACCAATGAGTCTGGATTTGGAAAGAAGAGACAACATGAAATTTTGTCTTCCTTTTTTAACTGGGCACTACAGAGATCTGGAAAAGCCGACTCTGGTCAGAATTCTCACCCTTCGCTGGCTTCTGTCAGTTTTCCTAGGATCTCTTGCATGCTCCGGAGTGAGAAGGGTTTAAAGTAGAGAGTGTAGTCTTGGTATTTATCAGAATTTGGCTAAGTTTTCCACTATTTTACTTCTAGCTTCCCCTTGGCTGTTTACTAGAGAATCCCTTGGAGTCTCGTCCACCCTGGAAAGGGCCCATGTGGGAGCTCTCCTTCAAGGGTAAATATGGGGGCATTCAAGTTGGTGTGGGAGGATTTGACAAAACCTTCCAGGATAATCTTTTTTCCAATGTCCCATTTGGCTGCAAATGTGACACCAATTTCCGGGCCAGTTTTTTGATGATGGGCTCCTAGGAGGGTGCAGCAGGAGGAGCCCAGGTGTTTTAGGTTTCTGGCCTTGGAGCTGTTGCAGTTATAAGGCCACTAACTTTGTGGGCTTTTGCTTATGGTCTTGTGCTCTCTTCTGAATGGAAAGACAATTCAGATAGAGGATTGGCAGACTCAGTACTCAAGTAAAGGAAGATAGAGGGGAGTAGTAAGAGTCACGTCAGTCTTATAGTCTTGTCTTTTAGGCACTTCCTGTGTCTTTAATTTTTTCACTGGGCTTTTGCAATGAATATTTCAATGAGGCTATTTTACAATTCTGAAGACCTTTGGAGGCTTCTGCATGCCGATTAAAATAGATATCCTCTTCTGCTTGTTTGATGTGCGAACCCATGCTTCCAAGTGCATGTCTTAAATGAACACTTTTGTCTAATTGGAACGTTCCTAATAGTGGCCTCTGTAATTCTAGATTGTCTTAGTAAGATTTTGTCATTTATGCAGATACCTACAGCTTCCAGGACCACAGTTCTTAGACATAAAATAAGTACATGTGCCAGAAGCTGGCATGCTCAATTCTTTGAAACTTTAGGATCCCATTTCTTTAGCTAAATCCTACCTGTCGTGGAGCCAAGTTAATACCTAATGAGGATGTGTCACTGAGTTGGGCATTATTAGAAGAAATTTTAGTAGAGGCAGATATGTCAGAATTAGAAGTAGAATGAGTGAGTGTAACATTAAATTTATATAATATTTCATTTTTTAGTGTTTTGTATAAACATATATTCTTCTAAATGTTAAGTATGCTTGCACATGCAAACATATGTTTAATATGTTAAGTAAATTTCAGATATATTTCACACCTAATTATGAGCTCTGGTATGCAAGTTAGATGCTATTACTATTATTCCAATTATGCAGAACAGGAAATTTAGAGAAACTGATTTTCTCAGTTGAAAAATTATAAGAAAGATAGGATACAAACTCCAGATCTTATTATTGCAATATGTATTCCCGCCACCCCCAATTATAGCATCTTATAGAGTGTGACATAACTTAGTAACAGTAAAAATGTGTTTGGGTTATGTTAGAGTTTCTATATATGAATGACTAGCCATTGCTTTGGAATTTATTGCATCCAAATGATATTTTAGCTTTAACATAACAAGGGCTTTTATCTAATAATGGCTCAAAAGTGTTTATTGACTGAGAGTTATACCTAGGCATGATTCTTCTTCTTGAAAACTTGAAGATAATTAAGAAAAAATTATTTTTCTAAAGTTCTTGTAATCTAAAAAGACTTAATAAGCAGATCAATTAATAAGTCCATATATATATATTAGTGTTGTGACAAAGTATACTCGGGACAATGGCAGCATAGCAAAGGGTACTGGCTCTTACTAGCTGTTTAAGCAAAGCTTCTATTGGAACACATCAAGATGAGATGGGGAAGTTTAGATGTTAAAAGGTTAAGAGGAATTACAGAACAAGTGAGGATAACTTGAACACAGGCAACTGGAAAAGGAGACTACAAACAGTTTGATATTATGACAGAATGAAATTCAAGGAAGAGAATGTCAAGAGATGATTCAGAATAAATATCGTTCTGCAGGCCCTTGAAAGCATAATGAGTTCTTAATATGTAATTTCAGTTTTATCTGGGCGATGAGTAGAAAATGAATGAGTATTGAAAGCCTTCCAAAGTTATGTCTACTCCTCCTGATTATAAAACCTTCCCAATAGTGGATGGCTGAGGCATCTAGAATGCTTCAGGTCTACGTGTACAGAAGTGATGGAAAGAAAAAGCATTGTTTTAAGGGGCAAATGAGGGGGAATGGATGACTTCATGCTGCCTAAACACGTGTGATCTCAAAATGGATATTCCTTGGGTTCCCACCAAACACTGAATCTGCCAGGGCCCTCATCTTGGACTTCCCAGTCTTCGGAATTCTCAGAAATAAATTTTTGTTTATAAGTCACTCAGTCTATGATATTCTGTTATAGCAGCCCAACTGACTAAAACAGAAATTGGCACTAATATAGTGGGGTGCTGCTGTAACAAATACAGTAGCCCCCTTATCTACTGGGAATGTGTTCAAGACCCCCAGGGGATGCCTGAAACAGCAGATAGTACCAAACCCTACATATATTGTTTTTTCCCATACATAGATACGTATGATAAAGGTTAATTTTATAAATTAGGCACAGTAAGAAATTAACAACTAATAACAAAATAGAACAATTTTAAAAATATACATAATAAAAGTTACTGTAGGTCTTAGCAACTCAGCATATGATTTTTTTTTTCTTTCCTTATTAGCTTGAGAATTTTTTACATTTTCACTTAAAGGAAACACTTTAGGGCTTCTCTTTGGCATATCGAAATTTCCAGCATCACTACTCTTGAGGTTTGGAGCCATTATTAAGTAAAATAAGAGTTACTTGAACCCAAGCACTGTGAAACCAAGACAGTCAATCTGATATCCAAGATGGTTACTAAGTGACTAATGGGCAAGGCATCATATATAGTGTGGACACGCAGGACAAATGGATGATTCACGTCTAGGGAAGGAGGGAGCTAGATAGTACGAGGTTTCATCATGTTGCTCAGAATGGTGTGCAATTTAAAACTTATGAGTTATTTCTGGAATTTTCCATTCAATATTTTTGGACTGCTATTGACCATGGGTCACTGAAACCATGGAAAGCAAAACTGTGGTTGGTATGGGTTTGCACCATGGACTTAATCAGTCACCCCAGCAGGAATACTATCAGTTTGAACTGAAGAGAAAGGAGATGGGAAGGAAGGAAGGAAGGATATAGGGTTTCTTGCATTTGATTGGATGGGACCACAGCTATTTGACTGTGAAAGCTGTACTTTAAGACAAGGAAAGAATGAGTCTGAGGGAGATTCAGAGATCATCAGGGCTGGGTGTTCAGTTTCAAAAGGGGCAACCATTGCCTTACTTTCAATAGGTCAGACAGTCACCATCCAAAGCCGTGGGGTGAGGTTGCCCAAAGTCATGAGAGTGGAGCCAGCCAAAACTGTGAAGTCAGGACTTCCTCCTCATTGAGCATAATTCATATCTGATTTAGATGATATTTAGATGCAACTTTGGATTTTGTCTTTAAAGTTGATGTTGAACAAGTTATGATTTGGGGGTCTACTGGAGTGTGATGAATATGTTTTGTATACAAGAAGGACATGAATTTTAGAAGTTTTGGGGTGGAATGTTGTAGACTAAATGTCTGTTTTTCCCAAGATTCATATGTTGAAACCAAATTCCCAATGCAATGAAATTAGGAGGTGGAGTTTTGAAAAGTGAGTAGATGATGAAGGTGGAGTCCTCATGAATGGATTAGTGCTCTTATACAAGAGACCCCATATTGCTCCCTCACCCTTTGTGCCATGTGAGGACAAAGGGAGAAGGTGTCTATCTTTGAATAAGGAAAAGGGTTCTCACCAGACACTGAATCCACCAGTGCCTTGATCTTAGACTTCCCAGCCTCCAGAACTGTGAGAAATACATTTATGCTGTTTATAAGTCACCCAGTCTATGATATTCTGCTATAGCAGCCCAAATTGACTAAGAAAAACTCAGTAATATAATAGAAGAAGAAAATGGTACTTTACCTTTCAGATTATAGTAGGTCCGTAATAATGGAGATAAAACTCACCTGGGAATTAATATAAATCACAGTAAGAGGAGGAAAGCCATGAAGTGTACTTTTCTATGTATGCTTGCTTAAAAAAATTGCTTCTTCTAACCTAATTTTGATTCAAGTTAATGAGATCTTTAATTTCATCATCTACAATCTAGCTCAAAATCCAGTGTGTTTTTTGTTTGCTTCTTTGTTTGTTTGGTTTGTTAATTTCTATTCACCTTTTGGATTCTGTGGTAATGAAGAGCACTTATATGGAGGGTAGGTCAACCCATTAGGAATGGGTTTGTTCATTATTTCCCTTTCTTGCAGATATTTTAAATAGTATGTTTTATTTGTATCATAGTAACTAAATTTTCATTTTCATAAATTTAACAGTAACAAAATAGATAAATCAAAATAAAAATATGTTTGAAAAATTAAATAATAGAATGCATTACTTCCTGACAGATGATCTCTTGAAATTAGTTCCTTCATCTCCTATAAATTTTACTTCTACAATTAATCCTCTACAAATTTCTCACATGTTGCCAAGAACACTTGATGACCCAGAAAATATCCAATGTTCAATAGCATAACTGATATTACTGGGGTTTCTGGGCTAAACAAAGTGACAGAAAACAAAAATTTAAAGAAAACTGAAGTACCTTCTGTTTCATTGTTCCATTTTTGCAAACTACTTCCTTTAAGTGATCAAGAAAAATTGGAAATTTTCAAAATTTCAACCAGGAAGAAGGAAAAGTTCTTTGAGCTGAGCTCAAATGTTGGTTCTCATGTGGCATCTCTCTATATCTTTCTATGTCCCATCATTTACATCGCAAAATTAAAAATCTTTCCTGTAGGCCTTAGAGCCTTCAAGTCTTCACTTCTTCTACCTACATCTGAAAATTTTGCTTTTCAATCCACTTAAATTTAGGTGTGCCATGAAACTTGCTTTGGCCAATTAAATGTGAGTGGTAATAGCCAATCCTCACTTCACTCTCATCTCCCATCCTCCCCTTTTATCCAGCAAAGAGAAGGGACATCCTGGAAACAATGGCTACTCAATTACCTTGATACCAGAGTGAATATAATGTGAGGCAGAGACCCCAGCCAGCCTGCAATGGACAGATAGTTTACATGAAAATTAAACCTTTGTTTTTCAAGTTAATTTGGGTTTTTTAAATTATTGATGTCACTGTGACTTAACACCATGAGTCTGGTGTGCATCAGTGATTCACACTTCATCAGTAAAGAAGCCTTAGCATTTTGTGATACTCTTTTTAGACTTGAAATCGTTACTTGTATGTGTTTAATATCTTTATGTTACATTAAAATACAAGCTCCAGGTTGCCAGGTACCGCCACACTTACTTGTTCACCACTATCCCATCACTACTTATAGTATCCAGCACAGAGTAAGCAATGATTGAATATGGTCAAATGAATAAACTGGCTTAACTGTAAAAAAAAACTAAAGTATAATTTGATTAAGACATTACAAATTCAGTGTTATCACTGTTAACAGAAATGCAAATCAGCTTATTCATAATTAAAAGCATCTAGTGTTAGACAGAACTAGTGATAAATCCAGTGTCTTTTAAACAGGTGTGATTCTCAAAATATATAGCCCAATATTTCACACCTAATAAATAACATGCAAAGAACATATTCTTTGAATCAATTGCAACTATTTTCAAATCCTATAAATATTGCTTACTACCTCTATGTGTTTTTACACTAGCCTCTAATATTTTCTTCAGCCTAAAACTGAGAGAGCCTACAAAAGTCCCTGGAAATACTTTCCTTTTAGACAAAAGTAGAATTACCCATTCTTAGCCTGTCATCACTTGATTTGATAATTCCACATCTCTTCTAATTTCCCATGGAAATGCTTTTTGCTTTACATATTTAAAAAAATGCAGCTGATGATGAACAGTGTAACCTCTGGAATCAGATGTTGTGTGGTCAAACGGAAGTGCCAAATCACCAGCTGTTTAACCTTGAACAAATTAATTACCCTAAGAATCCTGTGCCTCGTCTGTTTGGAGGTAAAATATCATTTATCATCATTGTATCAAATAATATAAACTGGATAAAGTGCTTAGTAAAATAACTCACATAAAGTCAGTTCTCATAAAATTATCTTCCCAGCCTTGGCCCACAAGTAATTCATAATTAGTGAGAAAAAAGTAGGTAAAAATGATTCAAATGTAACATTATCAGTTCAGATACAGATAGGCACAGATGCAGTTAGGTAGAGAGTAGTGTCTACTTGCTAATTGAGATAATCTTGGGGAATCTTCAGCAAGGAGTTAATACTCATACTTAAAAAAGAAACCTGAAGGATAATTAGGATTTAACAAAGCAAAAAGTGAGAGTGGTCGTATAGCACAGAAATTAAAGGGAGTTAGGTAAGTTGAGGCACAGATTCTAAATGAACGATGGTGCTAAATTGAGATGGAATCCTCTATTTAATATTGCACTTGAGTAGAGGTGTAAGTCCCACCTTTAATCTGATGTCAGTGAATGAGAAAATCATGAATGTATTATTTTTAAAGAGATGGTGAGTGGGTATTTAGGAAAAGAAAATATCTCTAGGGTTAAATATTACTATGATTTAGGAAGAACCTATCAAGAAGAAAAAGGCCATTTCCTTTTTCTGTCAGGGTCAATAGATTGAAGACCAGGAATCTATTAGAGAAAAAACTATTTCTTGACTTAAGAAAATAGTTTTCTCATGATTAATAAATCAATGTGAATCTGGAGGAAATTCCCTATGGGTATGCCATTTGATCTGTTCTTTGTTTCTAGTTTCCTGTTCAATAGGTTTATCAATAAGATAAATTAAGTATACTTGTGAATTTTGCAGGGTTACAGATTTGAGAAGGATAGCCATGTTCAGTGAATTACAAAATAAAAAGATGTTATCCAACAAGGATTACCTAAAACCTGTAAAGTAAATTTTTAAAACAGATGCAAAAATTCTCTTGAACTTAAAAAAAATGCAACCGTATAAGAAAAAGATCTTTATCTTTTATCTAATTTCTAAAAATTGGCCCTGAGCTGAAATCTGTTTCCAATCTTATTTCTTTTTTTCTTATTCTCCCCAAAGCCCCCCCAGTACATAGTTGTATATTTTAGTTGTAGGTCCTTCTAGTTGTGGCATGTGGGACACCACCTCAGCATGGCTTGATGAATGGTGCTAGGTCCACACCCAGGATCCGAACTGGCTCAACCCTGGCCTGCCGAAGCAGAGCGTGAGAACTTAACCACTGGGCCACAAGGCTGACCCCAAAGATCTTTAATTTAAGCACAGTCTTACTTTAGATTCTGGGATACACTATTTTAAAGGGAATGACAACAAATAATTCAAAGAAAAAAACCAGTTTGTGATTGAACGCATTCGAGAAATCGTAGGGTACGCAGCATTAAAGACATTTACTCACTAAATGAAGTCTTAGACTTTACTTTTGCTAATATCAATTGTGAATTTCTGTAGAAAAATAACATTAAGTAAAATTTCAAATCCAAAGTATGAAATCCTCATGTTTCAGCAAAGCATTTCCTGGAATCAGTATTCTTTAAAGCTTAAAGATTTCTAGAAGAGTAGAAAATGGTAGAGATTTGTAGTCAAAGAGATCCTACTAGGGGTATGTTTGTACAAATTAACCACTTTACAGTGAGTGCCTTATAAGTGGTCTCTGCTATTGATGCATAAATTATGATTATAATTTTGAATACTGTTTAGTGTCTAAATTCTCATTTTTTAATCCACATTTATTCAATCATCAAGTATACAAGAGTTATACACAGTAGTGAATACAATAGTGAATAAGACAGATAGACAATGTTCTCTTTCTTTAATGAATTTACATTGTAGTGTTGGTATAAAGACATTAAACGAGCATGATAATTTTGGATTGTGATAAACACTTTTAAGGAAATTACTGAAATAAAATAATACAAAATATCTAGATTACTTTTAGGGAGGATAGTCTGGCCAAGTCTTGAGAAGATACAATTTGAGCTGTCAAAAACTACTTAAGAATGAAAGAATAAGTAATGAAGATAAGAATGTAGTTGACTCAAGAATTGCCCTAATTTTGGGGGCCAATCCATGGGATAGTGGTTAAGTACAGCACACTCTGCATTGGTCGTGCAGGTTTGGATCCCGGGCATGGACCTACACCACTTGTCAAGCAAGAATTCCCATAATTTTTGTATCAGTGAGGAGGGGAAGAATGGGGAAGCTATTTTATAGACAAGTTTTATTTTTAGACAATCTTTGAATAGAAAATTAAAAAATTGTTTTATTTTCAACTCCTCTCCAACATCTGAATACTTAATGGAGATTAATCTTGTGTTGTAACATTATATAAAGTGTCTTTTCTATGTTTCATATTTATCCATGAGTTTTCATATTGCTTATATTTTAGCAGAATTTTTTTCAGTTAAATTGGAAATTAGTACAAGCTGTACCAGCCAATGCTATCAAAAAACTACTTAAGCTAGAAGTCTCTCTCAGTGTTTGATTAAGGTTACACACTAATCATAATACTTTAAGAATCTAGACACTTACAGAATCTAGCAGAGTTCTGTATCCATTCAGGCTGGAAAAAGTGAGGACATAAAGTTGAGTCCTAACAGTCTTGTGATAATACATCTGTGTGTAAGAGATTAAGAGGTTGATCTAAAACACTTTTGGAAATGAAAGGAAGAATTTCCCTTCAGCTTTCCATTGTAGTCTAAGCTCATTGAATTAAGGCACAATTTCTTCAACTGCACACAGCAGTACCTCGGAAATACATAATCATTGTGGTTTTACTGAATCAAATGTTTATAACGTCAATACATATTAACAGGTAAGTATTAAGAAATACTCAAAAAAGTCACAGAGGAAAACAAGATCCCAAGAGGCAAAAGAAATTAACTCTTTTTAAAGAATATTATGTTAAGAAATAAAACCACACATTGTGCACAGATCTTGGTTTCTAATATTATTCTTCAATAAAAGGAACCAGTATTCCTTGGAGAAATGAGTGATTACAGGTCTGAAGCAGGATACGTATGAGAGTAGTCTGGAGCATCTTGTTGTGCTGGAAAGTAAGGAAGTGGAAGAACAAACAGACAAACAAACAAGCAAACAAAAATAAACCCTCCATGATGGAGAATCTGTCAAAGAAAAACAGGAGCCCACTGAAAGTGTTCAGAAAGCTGGGATATTTTGAGAAACTAAATAAAGAAGTATTGAACTATAATCCAACGTATAAAATAAATATGTATATATCTATGAGTTCATACTGATACAAATAAATATTTAATAAATAAATGGGGGGAAACAGACAAATCTCTTTTGCAGAATTCCAAATTTATGTAGATACTCCACCATCCACATGGAGCATAACTACCACTCTTAAGTGTGCCATGAGAACTCTCTGTGCCTTAACCTACTGTTACCAAAAGAGGACATCCTTGTGTGCTATTTTAAAGGATTTTACCTTTAAGCAAAAGAACGTGAGAGAGCAACAGATCCTCTGTATTTTATCTAACCTTTTTTACCAACTCTAGCATGCTTTACATCTTCAAAAAATAAGTATGGTAAACTCCTTGCTGTAACACTTTGCTGTGACAGTTTTAAATGGCCCTCTTTAAAACTCCGCTATTGACTGTGCGTTGATTTTATTTATTTATTGACTGTTGTTGATTTTATTTATATGTATTACATTTAGAATATTTATCACAAAATGCTACTAAGGAAACATGATACAACACCAAGCAAACTAAATTATTCAGCACATTTTGAATTTAAAAGTCTTAAAAATATAATGTGAGATCCATATTTAATTTGTAAGATAGCTCTTCACGACAAGCAAAATTTTTAAATTTACAAACCCAATTCATGATAACGTGTTTTTGAAGCTAAACAATTTAAAAATTTATTGTATTTCAAACTCTGAGAAGAAATAAAGTTATCTTTTAATCCATAGTGTACTCATTCATACATGACATTTCTTTGGGAAGGATTTTCAGCATGTGTGAGGTTACTACATGCTAGAAATTCCAAAATATTTTTGATATTCAGTATTTAAGCAGAAAAAGATTCTCCTTATTAAATATGTTTGCCTACTCTTTGCATTCCGATCATATGCATGTAATTTGTCAAATTTATTTCCCTTTCATACTGCATTTATTCATTAAGCTTTAACACATTGTGTGTGCTATTCACCGAACAGAATTTGCTTTATTTCAGTCTAATCAAAAGTTGGAGGGTGCTGGGGTACTTGCTTAATATTATGTTGCTTTTTACATCTCATTAACTTCTTGTAATTGACACTTGTACTCAATGTATACTTTTTGTGCTGCTGTTGCCACGAAACAAATTATTCTACCCCTCATGACTGCTCTGGCAGCTTCCCACAAAACACCCAGGCTAGTTTCTTGGTTTTTATTGGTATTAATTTATTCTGAAATAGTCTTCATCTGTTGCAAAAATGCTGCAGTTTTAATTAGAGAGTTGTTAAATCTCCATACTTCGGATGTCCTATAATTTAGGATATCACCAGAGACATTGACACTAGGAAATTACTAAGCAAAGTTAGATTTTCAATAGCAGATGGTTACATGCTTCAACATATCTCATATCTGTTTAAATATCCCAAAAGTCAATCTTCAATGAAATGTAAATAAACAAATCAGGTTCCATACCTATTTTTCTATCGTTCATTTCTCGATTAATATGAAGTTGCATATAAAAATTACCAACACAAAATGTCATTTTCCACTTGCTCTGTTCTTTGTTTTGTTTTTTAACTTTTCAGTATATTGTGAAGATCGTTACAAAATAGTATGTGAGGAAGTCTTTTCCTCCCCTGGGGAGAGGGGGCTGCACGGTATTATGTCATTTAGATACATCATAATTTATTTAACTACTTCCTGTAAATTGGCATCAAGGTAGTTTTAACGCTTCAGAAAATATCTTGGAACTGTGGAGAGTGGCGAGTCTTAAATCAGTTTTTGAAATTGAGTTTTTTGGACTGTTCACTTTAAGATCTCTCGTGTCTGGGAATTTATGCTCTCAGTATCACCTTTAGTCCTGTGGAATAAGTTCATTGTTTGATTTGATTCGATAGTGTTTTTTTTTCTTTCATTTTAAAACAGTATACAAGATCCAACTCAAGAAATATAACAATCTGAAGAATATGTGCAATCATGTTTAAGTTTTATTTTCAAATTGTGAAATATGCCAAATATGTAGAAAGCTCAAAAGAGATGTAACAGACAAATGTATGCTCTCTCTCCTCTGTTACATTTGAACAGTTATGCACTGTTATGGTCAGTTAAGAAGAGACTTTCCAACCCCTCTTTTCTCTTCCAGTGCAAGTAACTATTATTTTGAAATGCATGTTTCTCCTTCTGATTAAAGTTTCTGTGCTATTTTTAATATGAAAATATCTGTCTGTACTATATATGTTTACTGTACTGTAAAATTTATAAAATTTCTGTCATATTTTATAGCACTCTTACAAATCTCATTCATTCATCATTGAATATTATTATGAAATGTAACTCATATTGATACATGTAGATGTATTTCACAGATACAGAAAGTTATATAGCATAACAATGCATGAATAAACAACATCTGTGTGCTGTTACATACAAATAATTTTTTCCCACACTTTTACTTTTACCAATGCAAGCCTCACTGTTGTAAATATCCTTATGTACATGTGAAAGAGTTTCTCTGGTGTGGATAGTTAGATGTAAAATTAACAGATCTTACAACTATCATCAAATTTTCTACATACTGCCAAATTGTTTTCTAAATATACATTAACAGTTGACATTCTCAATAATCACCAACAATTAGTGTCATAACATTAATTTTTGCCAGTCTCATAGGTATAAAACTTAAAATTCATTTTAAAAACTTTTCATTTTTCCAATAATTTGAGATTTTAAGCCTGGTTTCATACAAGCATTAGCAATTTGGAAACTCACTTTTGTAAATTTCCTGTTTCAATTCAGTGTCCACATTTCAGCTGGGACATGTGTAGTATTCCTTGATTGATTGAAATTTTATAATCTGCACTAAAATTGATTGTTTTTCAAATTAGATTTTCTGCAAATGCATGGACTCAGTCCGAGATTTGTCTTGAACATTGTTTATAATATTGTTGTACAGAATGTATTAAGATATGTATTTCATTGAACTATGTAATCTTTGTGTGGAGTTCAAGAAATATTTATTTTGAATTAAAGAAGTACATATTCTCCTCTATTTCTATTAAAAATTACTTTCTTTTTTATATTTATATTTTAATATATTTAGGATTTTTTTTTATTATCTGCCAGACAGTTCAAATATATATGTGAAATTTAAAAATGTATATATGTATATATATAAATATATAAATATAAAACATGTGTGTATACATATACACACACCCAGCCCAACACTGAGGCTGTACATATATATGTATGTATACATATATATTCTCTGGGATAGCTACTTCTCCTGAAATCATTTATTTATTAAAAAGTTAAGCTTTATCCACTGACATCTAATGACAATTTTGTAATATATCAAGCTCATACAAGTTTATTCTCTGTCTCTGTATTCTATTTCTTTGGTCTATTTTCTATTACTATGTCCACAGAACACAAAAAGTTATTACAGAATTATAACATTTCATTGTCTATGTGTGTATGACACATTTATCGTTTTATTCTTCAAACAAATCTTGACTTCTTTTGTAAATTTACTCATGGACATTTCAAGAATAGTTTGCCAAGTACTCTGTTGGGTCTTTATGGAGAATTGCATTGTTATTCTAAATACATATGAAAGAAGCTGCCATCATTAAAATATTGAATTTCTTCTCACAAATATGGAATATTCTGTACTTATTCAGTATGTATTGTTAAATGCTGTTATGAATAGAACTTCAGTATTTAAATATTTATATTTACATTTAAGTGTAAAATTTCAGTATTTATTTGTTTATGTATAAAACTGATATGAATTTTTTCTTTGATATTGTATCTAGAAGCTTTGCTGAATTCTTTCATAAATTCCAATCCTAAATTCTAAATTTGTTTTGGTAGTCAGTGTATATGATTTGCAAATAATATAAATCTTGATCATTATTGCTATTGCAAATAATATGTATTTTGCAACTCAGTTTACAATATATTACTTTTTCCTTTCATATACTGCTTGTGAGGAAATATAGTCCAATAGGAATAGTCATGATATATATCTTGGGATTTTGTTGAAATTAAAAAGAAAATTTTCACAATTTACCGTTAATATCAGCAGGTGTTATAGGGTTTTTGGTAGATTGACTATAATATTCTTAGCCATATGAGAGAGATAATAAATAGATATAGAATCTTATAAAATACGTTTTGTGCATTGATTGAGGTGTTCATAACCTTTATTTTCTAATCTATTAATTAACAGTATTAATAATTGTTCTAAAGTTTAATACTTTTTGCACTTCTAAAACTCAAATTGTTCATTTTCTGTTTTCACGCTAAGTATCTTTTGAATATTTTATTTTGATTCGTTCTCTGAATATCATGTCACCAAACGTGATTTTGAGTGTTTTTCTGATTCCTTAGAATTCTTTAGAATATTGCCAAAAATGATGATCTTTTCTTGATATATGAGCATTAACCCTATAAAAAATACCTAGACGTGGTTTGTTAATTTATTTTTTCATTTGGAAGGTGGATAGATTTTAACTACTGACAATGAAAGGTTATGCATGTGTTCATATTTCAATAAACTATATTATCAGTATCGTAAAGTCACAGTTTCCTAGAAAATCGTAGCTTTATTTAAAGCCAACATAGGAAGACACTTATTTTTTCTATATCTTTTTTTTTCATCACTGTCCACTAAATCTGTATTTCATTTTTTCCTAATATTTCTTTGGGCACTGTTTTTTCTGTTAAATGATGAATTTCTATTGGATTAGTTTATTCAAGGAATGTGCTTTTACCTTCATTGATTCTATTTTTGTTTTGTTTTCTTCTCTTTTACTTCTTTTCTTATATTTTACGTCTTTATTTGAATTTTCTATATTTTTTCTTTATTTATCCTCTTAATTTTTATGCTTGAATTATGATTTTCAATTTTTCCTTTCCCCTTGTATAATCCATAGAAAATCCACAGAAGTTCTTTTCTTAATTTTACCACACAAATTTTGATATTTAGTGATTTTTGTTGTCATTTGTATGTAAAAATTCTCTAAATCCCATTGTATTATTCTAAACTGTAAATTACTTTTGTTTTTATTTTTTGAATTTAATATTTTTCAATTTTTAAAATGTATTTTCACTATTGTATTTACACACCGTATCTCAGTTACTTTTAGAATTGAAATAAAAACACATTTTGTGATTTTGGACATGACTTTTTTTTCCAATTGATGCTTATATATTTATATGAAATTATTTATTTTATCATTATTAAATATATTTGTCTATAATATCTTTTTTGAAAGGTCTGTTTCATTTTATAAAATTATATATTAAAGCTTAACAAGCTTCATTTTGATTTAAATTGTCCATGTATACTTTCGTCTTCTTCCTTATACTTTCAATCTTTCTGGACGTTATATTTATGAATTTCTTTTAAACTTTGATAGAGTTTTTGGTTTTGATCTTGTGACTGTAAGCCCTTAATATTTATTCCAATAACTAATACAATATGATTTATTTCTCCCATCTTTCTGTACTTTCTACTTATCATATTTCTTTCTGTTATTCTCTCCCCTTTTTCTATTGGATTTCTAAAGTTGTCTTTATCACTTTGCCTCTCTCTTTGTGATTTCCATATTCATTTTTTAAAGTTTAGTGTTATTTACAGATAAATCTATCAATGTTTAAAATGTGTATTGATTTAACTAAATAGAAAATTATTCAATATGTATACTGTCATACTGAACCACACAAAACTTTAGAATCCTTATAACCAAAAAAGCAGATATCATTATTATTTTTTAATGGATGTTTCTTGAGGTTTGTACATATGCTCACCAACTTAGTTGATCAGCTTAGTTTCCCCCATCCCACTGCTTTTTCCTAGGTTGCATTATTTTATCCTGGAGGATGCTCTATACTTATGTAATTCTTTCAGCAAAAATGCATCATTGGTTATTAATAATTGTATTGGTTATTTTCTAGTTTGATGGTTATAGTCCCTCGTTCCATTATCTTTTAACTTGTGTTTTTCTGTTGGGAAGTCTGATATTAACTGCAGTTTTAATACTTATAGTTACTCTATCTTTTCTCTGTGGTTATTTTTAAGATCTTCTTTTGACCTTCTGTGCAGATTGTTTATTACAAAATGCCTAGTTAAGGTTTTATATTTATTTTTCCCATCCTACACTTGTTGAATTTTACTCCTTTGAAAACCCACAATTTTTGACATTTACAGAGAGTTCTTGGCCAAGTTCTCCTTAATTGTAGCGTCTCCCTCATTATCTCAAGACTTTCTTCATGATACTTGCTTTAGATGTGCAATCTATCTTCTCATTCACATTGCTATATTTATTTTTCCTTTCTGTATGGAATTCTGTGTACTTTCCTTAGATCTTTCTTACAAGTTACTAATTTCCCTTTAAGTATCTTACTCATCTACTCTACATTTCTATGTCTACAACATTACATTTGAAGTGCTTGTATATATTGGTTTTGTCTTGGGACCATGTTTAAAAATGAAGAATCTAGGTTAATGGGGCTGCAAACTTTTATGATTTTTAGTTCCTTCTTTGTATACAGTTCTTTAGTATTTTTGTTTTTTAAGATCCAGTATGCATTGAAAAGTATTCTATTTTATCCAGCATTTCTAATTGTTTCTCATGAGAAAAAGTATTTTTTCATATTGCCAGAAACTAAACGGAATATTGCCTTTTTAAATAGTGACTAAATCAATTTAAATTTGAGTCAATGAAAATTAAATATGTTCAACTTATACCTGGCAATATATATATAATCATCTTTCAACTTCTGTTAAATAGATAGATAAATAAATTTTAAATATTTACAGAGGCTATACATATAAGCAAATTAAAATGGATAATTAAAAAAATGATTTTTGTGAGGTAGGAGAGATTATACAATTTTGATTAAAAATAGACTCAACCTTATAGCTATTGTTTCTGAATTCCCCAGCTTCGTCTTCTCTTCATATTTATATTTACTTAACTTTATATCTTAAATTGTATGTTTTGTTTTTCCTATCAAGGCAGATGATATATTATTAATGCTATGAGATATACATATATATATATAATTACTAATGGAGTCAAGAAAAAATATGCTTATTGGCTTTACTAGTATAAGAAAGAACCTTTTATATTTTAAAGGTATTAGTGTACACTATGATGTTATTAATAAGAAATGTTATCTTAAGGAATGAAGAGACTTTATAGAGTAAACAGAATAGAAACTGTTGTGAAAACCTAAGCTTAGTATATAGTAATAGATAATAAATTGAAGAAAGGAGGTTTACTATATCTTCAGAAAATTTAAAACAAAAGTATTCAGGAGAAGATTAGATCAAGTAATGGAGTGGTATTTTGTGGATTATAGGAGATGAAAATAATGCTAATGAAATTTGAAAACATCTAAACCAAGACCAATACTCAGGCCGTTGGCAATACATCATGGAGGCCTATTAGAGATAAAAATAATAATTGAGTAGCAGAGTGATTAATTTTTGCCCAATAAATTTACTCTTGCTTTCCACAGTTTGCATAGATGTAAGACTGAGGCATTCTTATCCACATATGCATAAATTCTTAGTTGTTTTTCAACTGGTAGCGTGTGAGCCTCCTTTTGGACTTCTCTCACGTGCTGATATAATTTTTAACATATTTCTTTACCTTCATTTACTTCTTCCCCTGTTCATCCAAACTGTGTTACCATTTTGACATATTTAAGGTAAACCTGGCATTGTATACATTTGAAAATGGAATTCCATAAAATAGTTGTATTAATTTTTGTAAAATTATCTGTTACAGCACTAATGGATTGCTTAAAATTTCATTATGAAAAACAGGTTTTTGTCTATATCAGTGAGTTTATTTTCCTTCTTTTAGTTCTATTTTGTTTACTGAAAAATAGTACGGAATAGTTGCATTGATTTTATAGAAAGATACTCTTTTTTTATTTCCTGCTTTTGTTGGCTACGACCTTGGAGTGTTTACAAAATATTTTATTTCCAATAAATATGTGAATATTATCTTAGTTACCAGAAGAATTAACACTAAAAATAGAATTTCTGGGAATAATGTCAAAATTGTGATTTATCATTAATAGCTGATACAATGCTATCATTACTTAGAACATCACTCTTCCAAATAGGACAATTTTAAAAAGAATAAATTGGTAAAGGTTCAAGGTACGCACATTTATTATATCTATCAAAATGTGATCAACAAAATTAGCAAGATTAAACCCTGGGGTTCCTTAAAAGATAATAATTAGAAATAGGTATTTGGTATTTATTTCCCCATATTTATAATAATTTTTTTCTTAATCAAATGTATACATTATTAAGGACTGCGTTATATATTTCCATGGGTGGTTAATTCAAGTATATACGTCTTTGGCAACCTTTCATCGCTTTAGTGTAACACAGTGTATTTCTCATTTAACATGTTTTCCTAGAAGTTTCACTGTGGACACTGAATGTTTTCCCCCAAACTTGAAAGAGTAGTAAGTTTCAGTGACATCTCTTTCTGGAAATCATAGAAAAGGACACTTTAAATTTAAACATTTAATAAGTAAATGGTAACATTGGGAATTAAGATAATATTTTTCATAAAATCGTTTTATTGCAGATGTATGCCGAGCGATTTATTTAAACAGCAAATAATCTTTGTGTATCATGATTCTAATGCTTTCGCTCTCCCTGTATCTTTTATATACACAGGTCTGATGCACCTCTCAGTTTTTACTTAATCACATCTCTGGTCTTAGATGAACAGCCTGGGTTCTGATCTTAATCCAAAGAGTTTGTATTCCTGGGAGCTTTACATAGATTTTGTGTCAAGAGGGAGTGAACCGCTGGCCACAGGAGGCAGGCCTAAATTAGTATGTATCCTCAAGGCAAACCTCCTATTCTCTGACTTGCCTGGAGCCAGTATAATTCTAGTGTCTCACTTAGTGGTGCAAAATAACCATATTTCGTTTCCAGGTCTCTGAACCACTTCAGGAGGGGGAAGACTTCCTTTAATGCTTTCAACTGTAGGAAGTTCAGATAGAGATAACCGAAAATTTACGAAAGAAACACAAAAAAGAGAAACCCCATACTTTGGGCAAAGTAAATCATTTTTCTCCTACAGGGCTGAAATTCAGAATTTTTTTTTTAATGTAATTGCTGACCAATATATGCAATGCAGATCACTCAGTAATATTTATAACATAATCTAGCCAAAAGTGAAAAATTTAAACAAAGGGTATCATTAACGTCTTAAGGATTGGTTTTATTGCATGACTGCCAAATTTAAAGTACCAAACACATTTGTTCATTTCTAAATTTCTATGCTTATGTCCTATGCATGAATGAAATCTTCCATGGGAGATATGAATTATAAAAACAAATTATCATATGATTGTATCATTTTATTGCTAAAGTCAAAAGTCAAGGGAAAAAAGGAAATCAAGTTTAGGGTTAAAAGTCAGTGATAGTATTCCCTTTGTTTTATGTAATTGTAAAGTTTTGAAGAATTATTTCAATCTTTTTATATTATACAATCTATCTCATTATTTTTAGATTTGAATAAAAAGTGTAAAGATCACTCTTTTTTACTGGTCACTTCAGAATATTGAATCCTTTAGTTGTTCACATTGTGTAAGATCAAAGAGTTTTTCAGGTGGATCAATAAAGGTGCAAAAAATCTCGTAAATACTTGGGCAGCCCTTGAAAGAAATCAACGTTCAAGCTTTTGCGTTGGTAATGTGACTAGTCTCTTTTACTTTCATTCCAATTTCAGTCACACCATTCAGATACTGCCTTGTAAAAGCAGTAATAATTTGGGAAGTTTTCCAGAGTCATTTATAAGAAAGCAAAGAGCTCAATTTGAGCTACATTTTGTAAGGCTCTTCATTCTTTCATCATGACCTGAATCTCTTACACAGGACTCTCTGTACTTTTCGTGTGTGGGACAGACCAGCCTTCATTGTGTGTATCCGTTTGTCACTTCAAATGCATTATTCTGTATTGGGTATGCAGGAAACAATCCAAGCCCTTCACTGAAGATTCACTCTGTGGTAATGCAAGATAGTAACTCAATTTGAGAACAATGTGTTTTGCTTCCTTTCAGATGGAGCTGGTCAATGTGTACTTCCTAGTTTCCAAACTTAGAAGGTTTCCCTGACATTTCTAAAATTTACATTGAGAAATACACAATAGACATAGAAGGAAATTGTAAGATGTTTACATGTTCATCCGGGATCACAAATGTCACCACAGTTTAATTTAATTAAATAGTAGGAGACAGTTTTGGGCACTACAGCAGCTACTATATTTTCATAACCATGTTTGCATCCCAAGTTTTGTTTTGGTTTTTTTCCTTAACAAAATACTTCCTTTACTCTTTCACTGTAACTGGAATTGTGTTGTGTTTGTCAACTTGGATAGTAAGCTTTATCTAACTTTTCTGCTTTGAAGACAACCTATCCTAACACGTTGTCTCACTATAGTTTTCCACTTACTTCATATATTATCACCATTCTGATAGCATTCCCTAAGACCAGAGGAGAAGTATAGTAACAACTACGTATGTTTCACAATGAGTCTGATTATACCCATAAAATCCTTCATGAATAGTGGTCCAAATTTGGAGGCAAGCATCCTGTGTTCTTTATATTATTCATTTTTTATTTCTTTCAAAATCAATTTTTTTATCCTGTAATATCAGGTACTATCTTAAGTGGCCTTATTATTATCATATTAAATTTTCACAAAAATTAATTTTACAGATGAAAATATAAACATAAATATAGCTTGCAACCATTTTTTAACTGCAATTGAATTAGGTACTGTGAAAAATTGATACAAGAGGAGCCATTTTAATTTTTAAAAAATTTTTTTTCCCTTTTTTTCCCCAAAGCCCCCCAGTACATAGTTGTATACTCTTCATTGTGGGTCCTTCTAGTTGTGGCATGTGGGACGCTGCCTCAGCGTGGTTTGATGAGCAGTGCCATGTCCACGCCCAGGATTTGAACCAACAAAACACTGGGCCGCCTGCAGCGGAACGCACGAACTTAACCACTCGGCCACGGGGCCAGGCCCCAAGAGGAGCCATTTTAAAAAGAGCCAGAACAGTCGTTCCAGAGGAACTGCCTTGCTTGTCTGATTAGCAGACATTTGGTCCTGTCCAAAATGTCCGTAAGACATTTGGTCCATGCCAAAAGGTCGTGATATTTGGTTTTGTCCCTAAGGTCCAAAGGACATTTGGTCCATGCAAAACGTCCTTGATATTCGGCTCTGTCCAAAAGGTCCATAAGGTATTATGTCTGGAAGACATTTGGTCCATGGCTAAAGTTCCTTGACATTTGGCCCAGCCCAAAATGTCCATCAAACATTTGATCCACACTAAAGGTCCTTGATATTTGGACCATGGACAAAAACCAATTGGCATGGACCATATATGCTCAAGGATGTTTTGGACAGGACCAAATGTCCTGCAAAGGCTTGAGGCTTGCTTCTTGAACCATAGACTGTGCCAAACCTTTGGACTGGGCGAAAATAGCAAATATTTTACAAGCACTTGTTTGAGAAGTCAGCAGGAGAACAACCATCCTAATCACAAGACTGGTGACTGTGGACTTTCTGAAGTTAGATTCAATAACCAATCATGGATAGCCAACAGTATCTTAGCTTATCAGTACCAATGAACTCTTCTTTAAAACATATTATCTCATTTTCCACCTTTTTCTCATAAAAACCCAGAGCTCCTCTCTGGTAATAAGGACACTCTCTGAGTTTCTTGATTTGAATCTGTGCTCCCCAAATTGCAATAGTTTGATCCCAAATAAACACTTTGCCTCTTGAACTGGTTTCTGATTTTTATAGTTTGAAATACTACACAGCACACATTTCCAAAATTACTTTGCCTATGGTTCTATGTATAACATTTAAAAGCAATCGATTTTATGTAATTTTTTCTTATTTAATGGGTCACATCTTAAGTCACAAGGATTCTATCCTAAGTTTCCTGTTTATTGCACTGATGATCCATTCAAGTAAGTTAGAATCACACAATATTATTTAGCAAGATATATGAATTATTTGAATAGTAATATGATATAAATAATAATCTAATTAAATGCTTAGAATTAGCAATCTTTTCGTAATTCTGCATATGCCATATTAGCGCTCCAGAATACTATCTGTGATAGTTTCAAATAAGAAGGCAGTCTTCGATAGAAAATATAGGGTAAAAAATTGTGTCCTTATGGAAAATTGATTCCTTTATTATTTTGTAATGCCTTTCTTTATAACTGATAATTTTCTTCATTCTGAAGTCTGCTCTGTCTCCAGCATCTTTTGATCAGCAGTAGCATGACATATCTATTACAATAGTACCAAAAACCATGTAAGTTTATCTCTAACAAAATAGATGCAAGATTTGTATGGGGAAAATTTAAAAAAGAAAAAACCTATGATGAAAGATATCAAAGAGAAGCTAAATAAGTGGAGAGTAATTCCATGTTCATAGACAGAATGACCCAATATTTTAACGAAGGAATTATTTTTAAATTGATTTATAGATCCAAGACAATCCCAGTGAAAATCTAAACAAACTATATTGTGCATATCAATAAGCTAATTCTAAAATTTATATGGAAAAGCAGGAGCCCCAAAATGACTAACAAAATACTGAAGAAGAACAACATTTGAGGACTAAAAATACCCTGCTTCTAGACTTACCATAAATCTATTGTAATCAAGACATCATGGTATTAGTGAAAGAATGGACACATTGATTAATGGAACACATAGCCAGCCCATAAATAGAATCACACAAATATAGTAAGCTGATCTTTGACAAAGGAACACAGGCAATTAGATTACACCTTTCACAAAAATTAATTCAAAATACATCATAAAACTAAGTATAAAACAATACTACAAAACTCCAAGAAAAAAAACCTAGGTGATTTTTATTTGGTGATGTGTTTTTAGATGCAAAATCAAAGTTACTATCTACGAAAGAAAAAAATTGATTTGAAAGTTTATTGAAATTGAAAACTTCTGCTCTGCTACAGACACTGTTAAGAGAATGAAAAGAGGAGTCACTGGCTGGGAGAAAAAAGCAACAAAACACATATGAATAATTTGTACAAAAAATAAACAAGGTACTCTTAAAACTCAACAGTGAAAATAAACAACACAATTAAAAAATGGGAAAATGGTCTGAACAGACCCCTCAGAAAACAAGATATACAGGTGGAAATAAGGATATGAAAAGATGCTCAACATCATGTGCCATAGTGGAATTGCACATTAAAGCTACAATGAGATACCACTATACACATATTAAAATGACTATAATCCAAAAGTCTGACAATACGAAATACTGGCAAGAAATCAGAAAAAGAGGAATCCCCCACATTCCTGCTGGGAATGAAAAATGGTACAGCCACTTTGGAAGACAATTTAGTAGTTTCTTACAAAGCTAAAAGATAGTCTTGCCATATGATCCAGTAATTGTGGTCCTAGGTATTTACCAAAAAGATTTCAAACCTTATGTCCAAAGAAAAATCTGCACATAAATGTTTAAAAAGCTTTATTCATAATCACCAAAACCTGGAAACGAATAAGATGCCCTTCAGTAGGTAAATGGATAATTAAACTGTGCTACATCTATATGACAGAATATCGTTCAGTGATAAAAAGAAAGAAATGATCAAGCCAGACAAAATATGGAGGAAATTTAAATGTATCTGGCTAAAGAAAAGAAGCCAGACTAAAAAGCGTACATATCTTGTAATTTATATTACATGACATTCTGGAAAAAGTAAATATAGAGACGGTAAAAAGATCAGTGGGTATCAGAGGTTTCGGGGATGTAAGTGTTGTTGCCTAAGAGAGGCACAGGGATTGTAAGGGCAGGGAAAATATTCTGGATGGTACTGTAATCGTGTATACATGATACTGTGTATTTGACAAATCCATACATCTTCACTTCACAAAAAGTAAACTTCAAGGTACGCAAATTAAAAAAAGTCATTTAGGAAGCTAGAGATCACAGAAAAGAATGCAAACTATGACAAAAGAAACTAACTGGATTACAAACATATGAAACGTTTGTAACCTGAAGAGGATGAGGGGAAAAGTTGCTAACTTGGTAACTTGGAGATGAGTGGGATCTATAAGACCAAATGCAAAAGGAACTGCACAAAGCATAGTGCTATAGTTGTGAAAATTGTTACCCATGGAAACATGAGTTAACAATTCTGATACTGATATATGTATATATATTTCTACTGGAACTGAACAATTAAGTAAATGAATGACAGATAGTGGGAACATTGTTTCCACTAATGGTGTGGAGTTTACAAGTTAGCAAGCGGATAAAGTTGGAATGATCGTTGTGGCAATAGATTAGAGTTGAAGACATCAGAAAGAACTCGTGTTTAGCTATATACATATTTTTTTATATAAAAATATCTGTAGATATGTATATATATATGTGATAGTGTACACACATATATTCCCTTGCTCTGTCAGATGAGAGAGCCTAAAAGAAATGATACTCCAGTAGCAACTAGCACTTGGATCTTGGTTTTGAATGCCATTCACTGATAAAACAAGCCAGTGTTGCTTAGAGAAAATGTTGATTCTGGTCCTGGGCAGGATGTATACAAGATGAATCTGATGCATCTTGAAATGCTCAAAAAAAGAAGAAGGCTCCACACATTGATGGAGTTGTCAAAAGAGCACAGGAGCCAACTGAAAGGGCTCCTGGTGGCCAAAGCTAGAAAAATTTGAGCAATAAAGTAAATAAAATAGTATCAGACTGTTACTCAACTTTAAAATAAATACCTGTCAGCCCACAATGATATAAATAAACGATTGGATAAATTAATAAACCGGAGATGAGAGACAAATCTCCCACACAGAAGAATTTCAAATAGTTTATGAAGACACTTTGCCCTTAAAGAGCAGAAGCATAATTCCTCACTCCTGAAGTGAAGACTATGCAAGGTGACTCTATTTCAAAGAGTGCTGTATGGAAATTGGGGGAGAAAAGAATAACTTTATAGTGGAGAAAACTAACTAACACTACCTTGGCTAGGTGATGAAGGTTAATATCTATGATGACAATCACATTGATAGTGTGAACTTTTGATATGATGTGATGAGAAGACGTAAAGACCACTTTACGTCTGTCATATTCCTGCCCCAAATTCATAACCCCAAGCTAACCATGAGAAAAACATCAGGAAATCCCAATTGTAGGACATTCTACAAAATACTTGTCTAGTGCATCTCAAAACTGTAAATGTTATCAAAGCAAGGAAAGTCTAAAAGATTGCCATAACAAGGAGAGCCTAAGGAGACATGATGAATATATGTGATGCAGTATCCTGGATGTTATCCTGGAACACAAAAAGGATAGTAGGCAAAAACGATAACATATGGACTTCAGTTAATAATATACCAATATCAGTTCATTAATTGTGACACACGTACCATAGTCATGTAACATGTGAATAATATAGAGGTAACTGGATGTGGATATTTGGAAACTCTCTGTACTGTCTTATCAACTTTTCTATAAATTTAAAAGAATTCTAACAAAAAGTCTACATAATAAAAATTCATGTAAAGATATTTGGAAAGGATAAAAGAGCATATATCTGATACAGTTTTTTCCCCAAGTCTTATTAAACTTAAAAAGAAAATGTATAAATAGACAAAATCTCCTTACCATCCCTTTTTTGTGTGGTAACTCACACATACCATTTAGCATCTAAAAAACTGTTTTGGATACCAAGTCTATCTAATAATATTATCATATGCTCTTCATTCTCGAGTGTATTAAATCCACTTATAGTCACTGAGCAATAGGAAAAATCAAGTCACCAAAGTTGCTGATATTTCATGGATGAAAAAAAAACTGTTGAAACCATAATCTTTCACAATGGCCAGCAAACTTCGAGTTACTGAATGGCAAGATAATAAAGTGATGATGTTATTTGCCCACTTCATTTTTTCATGTAAGAATGTTCTGAAATATAAATTATATAAGAACGTAGAATGAATGCTGCTTAAGGAAATATTTTCACTGCTTACTCGTTGTTCATTGCAGTAACTTGAGTGGGAATCATCTTTTCTTTAAACACTGGCCTATTATTGAAAAGCAAAATAAAACATTTAAAATTTGTTTCATGAGGCTCCTGTAGTAAAAGGAAAGGCAAAGAAAAGTGCGCATAATCAGATCTGTAATACCTGGAGAAAAAAATAAAACATCTAAATCTTTCAAAGATTTCGGATCTTGATTAACCTCTGAAAGCAAATATAATTGTTTTGACCCCTCCCCTTTCCTAACAGTTAAAATGCACACGCGCAGGCAAATGCATGCTCACTGTAAATAGAAAGTAAATTAATATGCAAGTAACTGAGAACAATTGAATTTGAAAATGCAATGTCTGATGATTTTCATAATAATCATGTACTAAAGTATTTATGGAGCACTCTTTAAATCATACAGCTGATCTTCTGGTAAAAGGGTAAAATAATTCATAGGTACATTTTTTTGATATTTTGAAGCAACTGAAAAATGCATGGAAGGACCTCCACTAACGTTATCACTCTGAACGGAGGTGCTTCACTAAGAATTATAGCAATCACAGCTCCTATTTAAGATTATGGTATCTTAGCTGTAAATAAATGGAAATGCTCTAACTAGGATAGGTCCAAAAAGGATTCCATCATTGTGGATATAATTAAATTTTTAAAGTAGACAAGAAGGACTGGGAAATTTTTTATCCTCAGCCATCTTATCTTAAACAGAAGATCAATTATTTCATAAACATCTTCATCCAGCTTACTAGTAGAATACTATGACGTAAGTAAGGAGCAAAAAGCTGCTCAGAAGTTAACACACTATTGTAAAACCAGCAATTTCTTCTATGAATTACCTAAAATAGAACAACCCAAAGAAGTGATGCTACTAATTTTATGATGGAGTTGCTGGCTAATAGTTAATTGTTATTAAATATGCATTGTAGTTTCTCTTAGTTTTTCAATTTAATGAAAAACTTTACATAACATTTTCATGAGCAGATTTTCATGAGCAAAGTTAATGTCCTTATTTCTGGAATGCATGTTCTGGAAGTTCACTTCTAACAAGAAACTAATTTGATCATCTTCATTAATTTTATCATTTTCTTTCTCTTATTTAGTTCACCAAACATGGTGAAAAATTCATACTTCATATGCATTAGACATGGATTGTTTTGAAAATTTGGTGAGATAAATGCATTGTGATAGAATATATGTAATTATAACTCTATATAACAAAGAATACACATCCTTATCCGACAGCCAAATTTGAGCTGAAATTTCAATACTGATAAGGGGAAAAAAAAAGAAAGGAAGAGAGTAAAAGGAGAAAGAGTGTGAAAAATATAGAGAGAAATGAAGAGACTCAATGTGGAGGAGGGAGTCAATTTGAGTTTCCTATGTTGGGTGAAACCTTTAAAAATCCATCAAGATATCTATTATATATAGAGGGTTCCATTTGTAAAAAACAAATAATGGTAACAACAAACACACACATTATTAGCAAGTTAATCTAACCTAAATGATTCAAATTATTTTTGGGTCACACATTTTTATTAAAAAAATTAAAATGAAAACAAAGTTAATTAAATATAGCAAAATTAAAGTATATCAAATTATTCCTCAATAAAAACATAGTGACAAAATAATTGTTATTCCTTTCACAGTTCTAAAGTTATAAAACTAGTAATCTTAACAAATGCAAGTGATTGATGAAAGACCTCAGTTACTGATAAATCAAAGAAGTGAGAGGTGGTCATTTACAATACTACCTCTAGGCACTTAGTTCAACAGTATCTCAATCTCCAAAATTGTTAAAATAATTTTATTGAAGAAGAAATTGCCAGGGAAAGGGAGGAGATTCAGTCGCTTGACAGTAAGCCAACATTAGAAATAATCAACGAAATATGTGTCCATAATACTTGTAAGCTCAATTAAACACTGATTCTTTGTATCGCTAAGAATTCTTGAACTCAAATGGCGTATTGTTATTGGTTGGCATAAAGCTCATCATAAAAACACAGTTTATATGTAACAGGAGTGTAGGTATAAGTAAATCTAAAACAATCAGAAAATTAAAAGAATATATCGCATCACCCACGAGAATTTCTGCTTACTAGTGGATTTTCAGTGGATGTATATATTCATTTGCTCGTTCAAATTTGTTATTGAGTGCATACCATTGAAACATTCTCCTTTCCTATGCTGGAAACAGTCTCCTAAGGCACTGGAAATATTCTCCTTTCATACAATTTGCTTTCATATCCAAACCATGAAATCTAATATTAAAGTTAACTGAAATTTTCAAATTAAAATAATACATATCGGTGACACAGATACAAATTAAAAGTAAGTCCTATTAGCTGTGTGACAACAGATAATTTACTTTGATTCTCATGAATCTGACATTGGGATGAATAATTAATTTCCAAAGTATACTTGTAAGTTGGCCTTCTTAAAATAATAAATGAAATTTAACATTTATGAAATGCTTTGACAAACACTAACAAAAGATCAAAGATCACTAGGGAAGATATTGTTTGCCTGGATCTCATAAAAGAAAATGGTTTTGGAAAGAATAGTGACATATTTAAGATCATCCAAAGAGTAAGTAAACAATTATAAAAATGTCACAGGGTGTCAGATCTTTAAATCAGAGATCCACAGTTCCACAAATCATGCTTCACTTAATACATGTTTAACTGTATGATACAATATTTAAGATAAATCTTTCGGGGTTTTTAAGTAGAAATTTTAGAAAAATCCTTAACCTCGATTCCATATTGAGAGATGCCATGAGTAGATAGAAGGTCAGGCAGATTTAGGAGTCTAAAATTTTTCAATTCCTGCAAGTCCACATAAATGTTTCTATCCAAGCTTCCAGATTGTATTATTTCCAAACTACTACCCATATGCTAGGGAGCCTTGGAGAGACTGGGAAATATAAAAATGTATGGATATATGTGCTTTCTTATCACTATGCACATACATTTCAAAGTAATATGCAAAGAAATATTATTTTTTGGTTGAAAATGTTTCCTAGCAAAGCAATAGTTATTGTGAGTATGATTTACAATTAAATAATAATTAAACAGTATAATTTTGTGAACCATTTTCCCACTCAATAGTGGAGTTATTTTAGCCCTTATTTTACAGGTTTATATTGTAGTAAAATAACAACAAATTACATTTAATAAACAGACCAGCTAAGCAGGAGAAATATCACTGTTTATATTTTGCTGGATGATGAAAATTTAGGCACAGTGCTTCAAGGAAGCATAGCATACAGCTCTGCCTTCATATCTAACTACCTATGATTTATACATATGCTTCTGAGACAGAATTGTTAACGATGAACTCACATATATTCATTTACATACTTCGCTTGCTGCACTGTAACCCTAATTGGTTAATATGTGACACTATATATGCAAAAGTTAAAAAAAGTTCATGCTTTTTTGTCACTATGAAAAGTTTTTATTTATTTTTACTTCAGATAATTTTGCTTACTGAATATTGAGCCAAGCTTCAGTCTACCATTTAAATTCCAATTTTAATAGTTCTTTCCATCTTTTGAAAGCTGAATTATATAATATTCTTTTAAGAAGTCTTACTGCATTTCTTATCGAAATAAATAAAACATGCTTTTGACTTTAACAAAATTAAAACATTCTAAAAGTTAGCCAATTATGTGTGTACACCCACATCAAAATCTAGTTGATGGTTCTCAAAAGGCGGTTTCTGGAAATCTGGTGATCCATAAGACCCTTTCAGGGTGTTTGTGGTATCAAATACGATTATTCTAACAGTAATAGTTTTGAACAGTGTGTTGAAAACTGTGGGTAAAATTGCAGGTGACTTAGAACAAGTGAAACAGTGGAAATAAACTATACTTAGTCAGACTCCTTGTGTTCTGTACCACTATGTATTTGCCATAAGAAAAATGCGTTTCACTTAAGATGTTCATGAGGTATAAGTAAATATTATTAATTTTATTAAATAATACCCCTTTCTTATTCATCTTTTTAATATTTGTGTAATAAAATGAAAAGTATACGTATCACTTTGATTGCATTTTTAAATGGGATTGTTTTATTGGAAGAAGTATTTGTGAGCTTAATTGCAAACTGAACTAAGCAATTTTTTTCAAAGAATACGATTTTTATGTGAAAATTTGAACTGTCTTAAAAAATTGCTTTTGGAAATTAATGTCTGCAAATATGAGGTTTCCAGTTTCCCATTACTTGAATTTTTTGCTGGTTGGTGATGATATTAATAAGCATAACTTTTAAAAAATATTATATAATGAAACGTGCCAAAATTTGCAATATTTGTATCACTCTGTGAACCAATATTTTCTGAACGAACAATGCATGTTTGACAAAACCGTCATAGGTAAAAGGTCCATTCAAAGTGTAAGATAATCCAATTGATGTTACAACTTTCTATAATTTCATGAGAGGTATTAATCTTTAGTTTTCTTCTCAGGTAGAGTATTTGGCTGTGATTTATATCAGAACATATTGGCCTTAAAGAATTAATGGAGAAGTACATCCTTCTCTTCAATTTTCTGAAAGATTTTACAGAGAATTGGTATTACTTTTCCTTAAATGTTTCAAAGAATTCATCAGAAAACCAGCTGGGCTTGGAGTTTACTTTTGGGAAAGTTTTTAACTAGAAATTCAGGCTACGCTGACAATTTTTTTCTTAATTTAGCATTGGTAATTTATATGTCTACAGAAATTTGTCCATTTAAGGTGTTGTCAAAATTACTAGCATAAATTTGTTACTGACATTCCCTTATTAGAATCCAGTGATTTTGATACCAACCCTAATATCAGTTTCCCCACATTAAACCCAGCATATATTGGGTTAAAACCAAAACGTTCATTCCCTGCTTACTCTCTGGCTTCCTGGCTCCAGAATCCACTATCCTCCATGGAGACAGACACCGTCAAGGACAAGCACCTGGATTATCTCCTGACCAAGAAGAGATACAGGCTGGTGGGAAAGCTGCTGACCAGCAAGGTTACCAGCTCCCTCCTCTCTGCAAGTGTCTCAAGGCCAAAGACAGGCTGGTGGGAAAGCTCTGACCAGCAAGGCCATATGCTCCCCCTCTGCTACCTAAAACCCCAAATAAAAACCCTTCCTTTTAGCTTTTCGGGGAGTTTTGGATTTCAGCGTTAGCTGCCCTCTCTCCTTGCTCAGTGCTGTGCAAAAAATTCCTACTTTCTTCCACCACACCTGGTGTCAGAGATTGGCTTGCTGCACAGTGGGTGAGCAAACTCACTTGAGGTTCGGTATCAATTTCTCCTAATTACTGATATTGGCAATTTTTTTCTGGATCAAGCTGGATAAAGTTTTATCAATCTTATTGATGATCTTAGAAAAATAGATTTTATTTATTTTCTCTATTTTTTAAATTTTCTGTTTCATTTATTTATGCTTTTACATTTATTATTTTCTTTCTTCTCCTTACTTTGGTTTTGATATTCCTTTCTTTTTCTAGTTTCTTATGGTGGATACCTAGGCAATTGATATGAGGCCTTTCTTTTTTTAAATATTGGTATTTAGTGCTATACATTTTCCTCCATTTACTGAACCAGCTACATCCCCAAGATTTTAATACATTGCATTTTCATTTTCAGAATACCTTCTAATTTCCCTTTTGATTTCTTTTTTGACTCATGGGTTGTTTAAAAGCGTTTTCATATCTGATGTTTTGAGGTCTGTTTCCATTGACTGATTTCCCTCCTCATTAAAGGATGTATTTTCCTGCTTCTTTGCATAACTTTTGAGTTTTTATAGGATGCCAAACATCGTAATTTATGACTTGTTGGGTGCTGGTTATTTTTATATTCCTTTATATATTCTTGAGATTGAGTGGGATGTAGTTAAGTTACTTAGAAACTATTTTATCTTTTCAAGATTTGCTTTTACTTTTTGTTAGATTGGACGAGAACAGCTTTTAGTTTAGGGCCAATTTTCCCTCATCACTGAGGCAATAGCGTATTCAGTACTTTAACCAATACCACATGTTATGAGGTTTTTCCACTCTGGCTGGTGGACACACAAACTATTCTGGGCCTTGTGTGAGCTCCTGGGATTGTCCTGCCTGCTAATTTCTGGTGAGTCTTTCCTCAGTCTCAGGAATTATCCTCACATGAATCATCTGATCAATATTCAGTAAAGACTCAACGTAAACCTTGGCAGATGTCTGGGACTCTTTCCTTGTATAGCTTTCTCTTCTTTGCTACTCTGCCTTATGCATTCTAGCCGCCTTGGCCTTCACCAGTTCTTAAATTTGTCTCCTTGACTGAGAAGGTAGGCTCTGTTTTGATTCCCTTGCCTTTGCTGGGACCTGGAAAGTCTGCTCAATGTAAGCTTGTGCAAACATCATCAGGTTGCCTTATTCATTTCCATTCACTCAGAGATCAGTCTTCCACTGCCTCTTTTCAAACACTTGAAAATTTGTTTCATATTGAACACCTGATTTTAATAAAACAGAGTACAAAATGTTTACTGACATGATATTATATTGCACTTTGCAACTAATCCTCAAAAAATAAAAGCAAAAGCAGCCTGTCCAGAGGTTGGTCCAGTGGCATAATGGTTATGATGGTCCACTCTGCTTTGGCAGTCCAGGCTTCACGGCTTCAGATCCTGGGTGTGGACCTACACACCACTCAACAAGCCATGCTATGGTGGCATCGCATATACAAAATAGAGGAAGATAAACACAGATGTCAGCTCAGTGACAATCTTCCTCAAGCAGAAAGAGGAAGATTGGCAACAGATGTTAGCTTGGGACCAATCTTCCTCACCAAAAAAAAAGAAAAAAAGAAAAAAAAAGATGTCTGTCCATTTTTAATATATCAACAAGGAAAAATACCACTCTACTTCCCCAGTTGCGTGTATTAACAAAGAACATCCACAATTTGCTGAAAAGCCTATTGGAATATTGCTGCCCTTTCTGTAGAAGGCTACGTTTCCCCCTATACCTCACCCAAAAGAACATACCTCAAACACTTGAATCCAGGGGCAGAAAAGAGAATTCAGGTGCCAGACATTTTTTTAAAAATTAGGAAATATAAAACAATTCCACTCACCACTACTCTGGGGGAAATATATATTTTTTAGTCTGTCAGTTTTGTCAATATAATGAGTTCATAAATAAATACTTTTAAATATAGTCTTTTAATTTCTAATATGGTAGATATTAATACCTATAAAGCAAACAAACAGTATCTTTTTAGGATTCTAAGTATACAAAGAAGTTAAATATTCTGATAAACAAGACTTTGAGAATTGTTGATCTGTTGCATCGTCATTTTTTCTCATTTGATACAAACTAATGACAATAATTTTCTGTATGTCATTTTTTTGTTCTCAGTATAAATGTACTAAATAATAGGTTAAACTAAAATGTTTTTATGCAAAAACTGTGTTGGCCCCAGTATTTGAAGATATTTGCCCATTTTTCAAGTCAGTGATTCAATAAAAAGTCTGAAAATTATGTGAGACAGAAACATTTGTGTAATTTCTCCTTTGGGCTACTCAAATGGCTTCCTGTTAATTTAATGTGTGCATGAGATATGAGGATGTGGTGAGAGGATTGTATAGGGGGTATCATCCACTCATACCTATCCTGAAAAACTCAGGATTCTGCTTGCTGAGTTACCAGTTACAGAAATCTATACGTGACATCTAATGGTAGCACTGTCTGTTTCTGAGTTCTATACTGAAGCATCATAAAGGGGAAATCCACTCACAGAAAAGTGCTCAGGGGCCTGCACAAATCCCTATACCTCTTAAAAGATGTGGCAATAGAATATGGAACCAGGACACTGTTCTCATTCCCAGGAGCATTGCAATTTATCACTCCCCTGGCTGTACTTCTTCAGCAAAGAAATATATAAATTTCACCTTGGAGGAATTAACTGAGCTGCGTTCTGTGCATTTGTAATATGTGCATGCATTCTGACTCTACTATTTTATTAGTGTGAATCATGAGCAGTCAGTTCTTTACTTTATTTCTTAGTCTTCTACATCTTCCACTCAAAAAAGACCTTTAAAAGTCACCTAAAAATAGGCTGTGGGTCCCTTGAGATTAGTAAATCTCTACTCCTTATCTGATTTGTTACAATGTTAAAATCTTCTCCTGACAAGCCTAAAGCTCTATACAGGAAATTTTTGTCCTTTTTTAAAGGTCTTCCATCAGGATGAGGATTTAGATTGTATTTAATTTAAAATCTAGCACAACTTGATGCCATCTAAGATTAAAAGAAAATTTGATTAACTTCATATTAAATGTTTATAATGTAATTGCATATGATAAAATCATTTTTATCTGTATCTTTGGTAAAAACTGTATTAATTTATTAACTTTACAAAAAATGTAGTTATTGTTTATTTTTTCCTTGCTATTACAATCTTAGAAACTCACACAAAGATGCCGTGTCCTAAATATTTGTTACATGAATTAAAAAATATTTCCTGCAATGGAAATATAAATGTATGACTGTAGAAATTAAATCAACTTAAGCAGTAATTTTTAATCCCCTAAATATAAATTAATATAGCTACACTAAATAATATAGAAGAAAATATTAAATAATTTATTACTTAATATGTTTTATCTTTTGTTTCTATGTGAGTACCATACACAAACTTCTATTTGTGTGTATATGTTTTGTGTGTGTGTGTGTCTGTGTCTCTGTGTGTCTGTGTGTAGGTAGGTAGGTAGGTATGAACATATTTGGTCAATTCAACTCGCCTAACTATAAGCTTTGTGAAAAAATGACATAAATTAAGTATTAAAACACTTGCATGCATTATATGGGTAGCCAAAGTATACTGTAAATAGTAGATGAATAAGTTTTTTATTGATTGTAAGCCTTATAAACTTATTCGTATATTCTAATTTTATTCCAATTTCCTAACTATTAGAAGATTTCATAATTGGATAAACTAGAACAAATGCTCATTTCCAAAGTTTCAGAATTTTTATACTTTTAGAATGTCTTGATTAAATGTATACTACTTCCACTAGGAAAAGATAAGAACATATAATAAAAAACATTTGAAGGTAATAAGATATTGTCTATTATGCAAAATACCTATTATTTTCTCACCCCAAAATTTTCATGAACATAATAAAATTTTGAATAGCATCTCTGCCAAAATGGCAGTCTAGATGACATAAAAACTCTCCCAAGACAAGGAACTAAAAATATCCAATAAATATCTGTTTTGATGCACAGATATGAAAAAATAAATTTCCAGGAACCATTAACAAAGAAGTGAAAATAAGAACAGTGAACATATGTACAATAACATCTAATATGATTTTCATAAAACAAGAATAGATAAGGGAGGCCATGTGCAAAAAATAGTGACTACAAATTTCTCAGAATTGATACAAAACAACCCGTAGATACTGAAATACAGTACACCTAAACAGGGTAAATAAAATATAACTCACAGATGAACACACAATAACATGCATGTAAAAAAAATAAAACAGCAAAAAGAGTTTTAAATTAAACTACATGTTACTGATCAAATTTTCAACAAGAGAAGGAAACTGAGACTAGCAGATGATTTCGTATGAGCAGAAACAGAAATCACAAAATAGGGGGATATCATCAAATATTGAGAAAAAGTTATTGTCCACCTGAATGAAATAGCATCACATTTATAACTAAATCCAGACCAACTTCCTTCCTTCCTCCTCCTTCCTTATCCAGAGGAAATTGTTATCCTAACATTGATGTCCATGATTACCAAGTATATATCTGTGCTATATTTCATATGTATTTACTCATAAAATGTTTTGTTGCTTCATGCATATATCCTTTTGCATTTTTTTTTTCTTTACCTGAGGAAGATTAGCCCTGAGCTAACATCTATACCAATCTTTCTCTATTTTTTATGTGGGTCATTGCCACAGCATGGCTGATAAGGGGAATAGATCTGTGCCCAGGATCCGAACCCATGAAACCAGGCTGCCTAAGAGGACTGTGCCAAACTTAACCACTACACCATGGGGCTGGTCCCTTAGTTTGCATTTTTACTATTTATTCTTAAAATAAAGTACATTCCATACATATATAAATATATAACATTTATGTGTTAATAGAGTAATTTGTTCTACATGCATTATTAGTATCAGTAAAGTTCTATTTTTTTATTTTATTGTATTTTTTTTGTTGTTGAGGAAGATTGGCCCTGAGCTAACATCTGTGCCAGTCTTCCTCTATTTTATTTGTGGGATGCCACCACAGCACAGCTTGATGAGCAGTGTGTAAGTCCATGCCTGGTATCCAAACCCACAAATCCCAGGCCAACCAAGTGGAGCATGCAAACTTAACCCTTACACCACTGTGCCAACCCTAAGTTTTAGAAATTTTATGAGTAAAATCCTCACAAACTTTTGGTAGATTATTCCCAGAGACTTCATAGATTTGTCACTTTCTGAAACAGTTTCCTTAACTTATATTTTCTAAATGCTTGTTGCTAATGCATAAAATACTATTGGTACATACATATACATACACATATGGAATCTAGCCAAACTCTCCTATTATATCCATTCTTTACAATTATATTCTTAGTAAATTGTGTCTTGCAAAAATAATGGATATTTTATTTCTTCCCTCTTTTATCCAGATTTAATGTACTATTTTCTTGTGTAATTTGCCTACTAGAATTTTCTCAGTTAAATTGAAATAGCATTTGTTTTTTTCCCTAATTTTAAAAATAATGATTCTACATTTCTTCAATTTTATTTTCAGTAGGTTTCTGATACATGTACTTTATTAGGGTGACACTGTCCTCTGTTACCGGACTGCTAAGACATTTCATTGTAAGTAGATGTTGAATTTTATAAAATTTACTTTTAACATCAGTTGAGATAATTTTAAGCTCAACTGTGAATGTTATGAATTGCTTTGATAAATATTTTTATCAATAAACCTCATAGTTCTGGGATAAACATAACTTGTTATGGTATATCTTATAGATTTTGTTGCTTAATATTTTACTGTGATATTCACCTATGATTTTCCCTTTTGGTGCTATCCTCATTTAATTTGTGAAAAGGTAGCTCCAGTTTCATAAAATGACTTAGGGAGCTTTCTTTTTCTAGAATAATAGAAATTATCTTGCTGGAACTTTTTTAGAATCCTCATTTAAAATAATCTGAGCTCTATGTGTATAAGTGTGTATTTGCAGAATTTGTTTTTGTTGTGGAGTAGGAAGACACATTTTTTCTTTTACATACAAAAGCTGTACATAATTACTGTATACAACATGATAAGTTTGGAGATAAGTATATACCTGTGAAGGAACCACCGCAAGCTATGCCATAAACCTCTCCATCACCTCCAAAAGTTTTCCCCAGCCTGTTTTTAACATAAACACTTCCAATATCACTTTGATTATGCTATTTATTCTTGAAAATTTTTTTCTGTTGTGTATTTTTCTACAAAACTATCCACTGAACTTTCTTTCACATTTATCATGGCGTAAGGTTCTTAATGATATTCTCCACGTATGGTTTTAATTGTTATTTGCTCTGTAATGGAATCTTCTTTCTCAGTCCTGATTTTACTTGGGCCTTCTCTTCTTTTTTCCTTACTAATATTTCCAGTTTTCTTATTTCATACATCCTTTCTTTAGATTAAATCAATTGATTGACTTGCTACTTTGATATTTAGTTGACTAATTTATGCACTTTTTTTTGGACACTTCCTTGCAACTGTTTTCAGTGTACTTGGTTAATCTTTTTCAAAATTCCCATTTGAATGATAATCCCCTTCTTTTTTCTTAACTTTTTCCTTTCCTAAGATATGCATAGATGTAATATAATTTCCATTCAATATTACTTTATCAATATCTTACAAAGTGATGGAGTTTCCTCTTTTTGCAATGCATACATCTTAGCATGTATTGAAGTAACTAAAATAATAAAATCAACTGCTCCTACTGTTTCCAATAGATGCCGAGAAAGTGTGAGACTCCCCAGAAAGGGAGGTAGGGTGAGGACTTTCCACACGTATAAAAATATATTTATTTTTCCCTTACTCTTGAATAATATTTTAGCAGTTACTCTCTTTAGCATTTTAAAGATAGACTACATTTTCTTCTGGCATATATTGTTGTTTCTAGATGCCTGTTATTTGTTCCTGTGGAAAAACTATTTTCTATTTTCTTCGTTCTCGTTGCTTCTAAGAACTTTTCCATGCCCGTTATGTGTTGGGAAAAGTCTAGGTATCAGGTGTATTAATGGTTCAAGGAAAAATTTTTTTCCTAACAAGTATCAGAGCAGATATAAACTTCCTTGTTGTTAATGGTTTGTGGATGGAGTTTTGATTCTCTTTTACTCTTTTCACTGAAGCTATATTTCTTTGAGTATAAGTGACTTTATGCAAGTGTCTCAAATTCAACTCTTTTCAAGATTCCAAAGTCTCATCTTCACTTTCTCTACAGGCAAAATTTGGGAGCCTCTGGCCATTAGTGGTCAGCAGCTGCATGGCTGAGCCCCACCTGGGCTCTCAAGTCTCTCTTCTCTTCTGGCACCTGAGGAGTTTCCTTTCCTTCATGGAAGGTCAGCTAGGAATTAAGAGTGTTTTGGTGGTTACAAGCTGTGTTGCTCTCTGTTACTGCACATCTCTTCATATTTTTAGTGGAAAAGGTTTTCTCTAGCCTGGTTCTCCATTTTGCCAGAAGAACGAATCTAAGAATGTTCTTTTTTCAGCAAATAAAATGAAAGGTATATGTAAAAGAACCTTCTTAAATAAACCTCAAAAGTCTGTTACAGAAACAATATAAAACTAATATACTGTCCTTTATGGAGATGCTGTCTCCATTGCTTTATATATGTGATCCAGATGACAGCTGCTATTTTTATACATTACTCTGTCTCCCTGGTCACAGTGATTATAACTCATTGCAAGTTGATCAGTCACTCTATACATAGTTCAAAATGCAACACATGAGGATATGCTTTTTTCTCACTGGTTTGCAACTACGAGGTCGTTAAGCTATCTACCTAGTGACTATAGTTTTAGCCTTGTGGAAAAACTGAGGTGATAAAGCCGTAACAGAAAGAAGCAGCAATGAAAAATGGAAAAAAGCTTGATGGTGTTCGAGTCCCTGATTCCATCATTTCCAAGGCTAACTCCATCCCAATTCTTCCTGCATTTGGCATATATGAACCAATACATTTCTTTTTTGCCTCTTAGTTAGTTAGATTTACATTTATGTCACTTGCAACCAAAACACCTACTAATATGTAAATTAAGATAAGGTCCTTGTAACTGGATATAAGTACTATTGACATTATTTAATGCATTTTATATACTCTATGGTTTATAGAAACATTGTTTTGACTCTCTATTCTGAATAATAATGATATTAATAGTTATATTAATATATAAATTATTTTTAATTTATTTTAATATATAATTTTTAATTAGTTTAATTAGTTGGCCTCATGATTTCTGTCATTCATGCTACTAATAACATTTTAATTGCTCTCCCTCCACCTACCTCTTTCCCTTCCAAGTCAACCTTCAGACTGCAACTAGGGGTAGCTCCAAAAACCTTAAATCCAATCATAACAATCTCTTAAGTGGCATTCCTCTAAGGGAAGAACTGTGAGAAAAAAAAGAAGCAAGTCGAAATATCTTAGTATGCTAGTATCACATTCAAAATCCTCAAAAATATGTAACTAACCGGCACATTTGACTTTATTTAAACTGGATACCATCTCTTGGATCGTGTGATTTTCTCCTTTAAAGTGAGTTTCTTCCTCTCCTTCACCTGTTGAAATTCTGTCCATCTTTTATGCTCTAACTGAAATGCTGCTTCTTCTGTAAATCTTTCTCCAAAACTGATATCGAAATTAACTCCATTTTTTGGTCTTATATCTATTTGATTTTATTTATGTTAATGGACTCATGCCAATATTACTAGTATTTTCATTAATGATTTACATTTCTGCATCTCTATATAGATCATATCTTTTTGAGGGCTAGAACACTGATACATTTTCACAAATACCAAATATATAAATATAAATGTTTGTTGGGTGGGATTAATACCCAATTATTTTACCACTTTATATTAGTATTGCATCCAATTCAGGTCATCTTTTGTAATATGCATTATAGTCCCAGGTTGGCTTCCCTCTAGCTCTGATTTCAGACAACATTTTACTTATTACACAGCATACAAAGGAAAATAAAATCTATCAGAAAATCTGGAAGTTCTCGAGTCAATTTTTATAGCTTTACTTAACTGAAAACATTTTAAAGTTCAAAAATGTCATCCCTTAAGAATTAGATGTGAGGGGCTGGCCAGTGGCATAGAGGTCAAGTTCACTTGCTCTGCTTTATTGGCTGGGGTTCGCAGGTTCAGATTCCAGGCATGGACCTAGCACTGCTCATCAAGCCATGCTGCGGCAGCATCTCATATAAAATAAAGGAAGATTGGCACATATGTTAGCTCAGGGCCAATCTTCCTCACACACAAAAAAACATTAAATTAAAAAAAAAGGTGAGATTCTGCAAGAATTTCAGCCTTCAAAAAAATAGAAATCTATTTTCCAGAGGAGCAAAAAAACAGGTAGATAGCCATTAGAGTAAACTAAAATGCTATGAACAAACACCATAAAGCATTTTAGCTTAAAAAATATAAGAATCTGGGCTTACAGTTATAACTGGAAACTTTTAGAAGTACTGTAAATGAGTGACTCTGCGTGAAAGAAGACACTCAGTTCTGTATCATGTATTTTAATCACCTATTGAGCCAGAAGCTTCATGTTAGGTTAACTAGAAACAGTCTATTAGGCACTGTTCACCAACAAAGCAACAGAGTGAGTGCTGAGGGAGATTCCACAAAGTAGTACTGAATGCTCAGGTTAAGTCATAGGGTACCCTTGAAATTGATGAGATAGCTGCTGTATAAAACACTGAAGAGAAACAGACATGCAAAATATTCACCATTGGGACCATCAGAGAGATGTATGTGTGTTTATTACATGTTTGTTTATGTCTTTATGTTTGTGACTAAATTTTTCACAAAAAAATTTAGGAAAAAAAAATTAACTAGATAAAATTGAGGATATAGAGTATTGTTAGCTGACATTTTCCTAAGCAGTTTTTAAAGTTAAACATAGAGAAAGCAACTGTATAATTTTATTTATAACAGATAGCTTTTGGCCTTCTTTTATAGGACACTATTGACTGCATTTTGCAATATAATTTCATCGAAGACCATAGATTAGACCATTCTCCATACATAGTTGACTCCTGAACCTTTTAAGATTAAGGTCATTCACTTTTGTAAATACAGGTAACCACCTAAATAATCAGCAGTCCCCACCATGTTTATTGATGCTATAGGAGGACACTTAAGCTTATGGTCAGGAGTAATATATAAATCTTTTTCTTTTTTTATTGTTTAACACTCAGAAGTCATATTTTATCAAGTATTATGAGAATTTGCTGGACAATAATAGGTAACATTATAAATTGAACACCATAGAGTCAGCTGGCAATTTCTGATTTATGTTCCAAAGGATTATTTTTAATATGATTTTCAAAACTTGGGTGCGATATATTTTTACATGCTGGTAACAATTATAGAATGGTAGTTATATTATGGAATGATTCATAAATATATGAATATATATATTTTTATTTTTAAATATTTAAAAAAATTTTTAAATTTTAAGATATTTTCTTTTCTTCTTTTTAAACGATTAAAATCGCCAACACTAATTGTGGCTAACCATGTGCTTCATGTTGTATATATAAAATCTCTCTCTATAAAAAATATATATCTTTTTTCATGTATGTATAAAAAATAAAAAATCTTCACATATTTAAAAAATCTAATTATCTAATCTATATATATAAGGTAAATACAGATTATCTAATCTAATTATAAAATTGAATCTAAAATATTATGTAATATCTACTAAAAATGAATTTTATGGTTAAATAGAAAAATGGAAATTTTTACTTTTAGTTGTGGGTCCTTCTAGTTGTGGCATGTGGGATGCTGCCTCAGCATGGCCTAATGAGCGGTCCCATGTCAGCTCCCAGGATCTGAACTGGTGAAAGCCTGGGCAGCCGAAGCAGAGCGTGCAAGCTTAACCACTCGACCATGCAGCTGGCCCTGAAAAATGGAAATTTAATTCAAGTAATTACTCTAGGCAGCAGGACCCAACTCTGTCTTCTAATATCATAAATCAAACCATTTACCAAGTTCTTTCTGTCCCTCGGTGTGCTTCCTCTCCTGTCACGTGTCCATCCCCGTTTAGTCGTCCACTCAGCATATTTAAATCAAATCACACTGTGTGCCAGCAGAAAGGGTGCATGATGCAGAAGTAAACAAGCTAGGTAAGGTACTGCATTCTTGTGTAAAGCATTAAAAATGCATAACTAAGTATATAACATATGTAAGTACAAGAATAAATATGTTCAAACCATGATAAATTCTGTGATGATAATAAAAGGGGATATTTGAATCTATAGTGCCTTAAATTGACTTTGTAGATTGTGTGATCAGGGTAAAGAGTTTGTGTTTTACTCGAGTGCAAAGGAATCTATTGGAGGGTTTAAAGGAGAGGATGACACGATGACATTTATGTGTTAAAAGCTCACGCTGATTGCTGTGTACAGGATGCACTGTGCGGCCCAGAACATCAAGAGGCTGATCATGTGGGCGACTGTCACAGTGGACCAAGAGCCGCATGGCAGCCGTGGAGGTTGATAACATCGTACTAATCTGCCTCACATATCTTTCTGGACAGAATTTTTCTCCTGCCTGATGACTGGCATTCAGAAAATCCCCTAAAAGGTAGAGAGAGGAGTTTGGTAGTAGCAATTGCCTCAAATGAGAGGGGATATTGTTAGAGAGGATTTCCACCTACAGGAAGGCTTTATTTTTCCTCAGAGTTCACTACTTGGGAAAAGCATTAATATGGCTTTTTTGTGGATGAGAATAACAAATGTGGATTAGAGGGATGATGATGACTGTCCATAGACAATTTTGAGAGAAACAATTTAAATTATTAACTTGATTAACAGAGATTATAGCATAAAATAAATCTTTTAATTCTTATATGCTTCTATTATTTCGACCAGATAATTTACAGAGAGATGTAAAAATAACACAATTGAAAATGATCAGCCCTTTGGTTTATCTTAAAATTTTTAATTTGTGGACCTACATATTCTGAGCAATAAAGTAAGTCTACTAAATTTAAATATATTCTAGTTATACAAAGGCTATTTTCAGACCACAATGACATTAAATTAGAAATCAGCAATAGAAATATCTCTGGAAAATTCTGAAATATTTGGAAACTAAATAACACACTACTTGGTTTGAAGAGACCTCTATATGGGAGTCAGTAACCTGCCTGTCCTCTGAGATTCGAGGCCACTCCCTTCATGAGCTCTTCTAACCTGAGCGGAAACTGCCAGTACACAGCATTCCTGGGCTGTTCCTTGAAGAGAGCAGCCATTGCGATCTCTTTTTTCTCTCAATTAACTAGACTTAGAGAAAGAAAACTCTCTTATTATATTATGTTTTTCCCAAAAGAACACTCTGAAAAGCATCTGTGGTACCTTAGTTAGATCTACCCTGTTTTTCCCTTCTCCATTTCATAGTACTCATCTCTACTCTTTTTTGCTTAAATCATTTTGATATCAACACCCATGAAGAGTTATCTGCTCCTTTTTGGTGCTTAAACATTTAGAATCTGAAATCCAAATCCCCTTTACTCAGCCTACAATTTCATGCATATTTAAGTGCTCTTATATAGATGTTAACATACTCTGACACACTTGAAATTGAAAACTATTGATGACTTTTAGAGGAGGGCCTCAGAGACTTCATAACAGTATACTTTACTTCTCTGCAACTGATTCTTTTCATATTTTTTTCCTGCATATCATTGTGTTAAGCCAATTACTATTTTAAGTCTTCAATTCCAGTTCAGTCTCTGGAACTTCTTGAAGCTATCCGCAGCAATTCTTTTGGGTATAAGGTCTACTGTGCTCAAATGTTCCAATATACAAGACCTCTCTCTTTCAGAATCAGTCTTAGCTGAGACAAGATTGTGACTTCTGATATATCCAGGCATATTTTTTTGATGTTGGTTTACATAATAACTCCTAGACTATTCCACTGGCTGCATCATAAAGAAGAGAATCCTGGAACATTTATACTCTTGAAAGTTTATAAAATATTGATGATGCTTACTTTCTGTCTAAAATGTAGAGGTTGAAAATGCAATTTCAGTCTCAAAATGGTTTCCAATAGTTACCTGTGAATATAAAGTAATGTTAAAAAGATGAGTCACATATCAATACACTGTACTATTCCCTTGAAAATAGGCATAGTGAAGATTTACACATAACTGCCTCAATTATCTAGATAATCAATGGTTTAAGATATGGACTGTGCTGCACGTGAACCCATAAGCACCTCAAACATATCCCCCAAATGTAATTCAGGATATTTCGCATGACTCCCATGTTTGATGGGAAAAATGTCTAAACTCTCCTATTATACTTTGCCGTGAAGCCTGGTGCTTCTTCTGTGATCACTATACATTCTAGGGGAGACAAGGGAGAATACTTGGAACAAAGTATATTACCTTTTACTCCAATGTAAGAACAATAGAAATGAATATGGAACAGTTTATATAATCTTTCTTTCCAATATCTCTTTCTCCATGCCTTTTGCCATAGGACTTTGCAGTTTTTCCTAAAACAATGGAGATGTTTTTCCCACCCACTGAATCTGAGCTCAGGCTCATCATTTGCTTTGACCAGTAAAATAACAAAGAAGCAAAAGTGGTGGTGTGCCAGTTTCATCCCTACCCCTTAAGAATTATTGCCTGCTTTTTTTGTGCTCTTTCATTTTTGCCATCCCTATTAAAAGGATATGCCCAACCTGCCTCACTAATCTAGGAGAAGCATGAGAAATGCTTGGAAAACAACCAAGTAAATCCAGATCAGCTAACCACTGCTTATAAATGAGAAGCAAATATTTCTGTATGCTGCTAAGATTCTGTGGCTGTTTTTTAATCAGCAATTTTGTAGTAACACTTAATTGAACTAACTACTCAAAATCAGTCAAAGAACGTAGGCCCTTTTAATTGAGTTTTCTCATACAATACTCATGAAAAGCATTTATGTGTTTCCATTAGATTTTACTGAAGGTTTTTGGGCAATATTCTGAATGTGTACGTGGTTTCCAATATTGAAATCTTTAAAACTGAAACTCTTATGTAGTCCTTCAGCCATCTTGCCTCTGGGAAATTCTCATTATCCATTTCCCTAGAGTTCCAACTCCTCACATGGCTCCTGACCAACAGTAATTTGCCTCTGCATTCTCCAACCCTCTGTGCCTCCAGCTCCTCTCTTTATTTCATCATATAGATAAATTAAATTCCCTTCTTACTCCTCAGCTCTGGTTTTTCTTTTGCATATAGAAAGAGTCTTTAATAGAATTTGCTGAGCAAAATCACTTAATTGGTGTCTCATTACTTCATATCTAAAAGTACTGGCAATGTTTGGAAATACAAATCTGTCCCTTCTCCCTTCCCAGGTTCTTGTAGACGAAAGCGAGTAAAAGCCATATTTGTTTTCCCCCTCATATAACTATGTATCATCCTAAGAAGGTAGAAACGTCTATAGTCTTTTTTACCATAACTAGTAATTTTTCATTCTACTGCATTAATTTGTATAACACTGAGATTTATATAAACATTGTACATACACACAGACACTCACACAACTGACCTATAGTTGCTAATTTATTATGGAAAAGTTGTGGTTAGCAGCGTCCTACATAATGGGACCAAATAACTGCCATTATATTATCTGAGACATCATAAAAATTAAATATGCCCAAAATTATTGTAAAGAAAAACCTTCTGCTTATTGTATTTTATTATAAATTCATGTTAACCTAGAAATGCCAAAGTGATATCTAAAGATAGGGACATTAGATATGGAATATACATGTCTGGGGCTCAGAAAACAGCTATACGTGGTGTATTAATTTGGTCATGATTAGTATAAGGCATAATTTAAAGAAAGGATATTAATGCGATATCTTAGTCAAATTTCATTTTTGCAAAAATCATTTAGTGGCAATGTGAACATTAATTTGGCAGGGATATAGGAAGACTCATTAGATGTCCACAATATTCATCTAAAAAATAAAGATGAGTGGCTGGCGGGGCTGGCCCCGTGGCCGAGTGGTTAAGTTCGCGCGCTCTGCTGCAGGTGGCCCAGTGTTTCGTTGGTTCGAATCCTGGGCGCGGACATGGCACTGCTCATCAGACCACGCTGAGGCAGCGTCCCACATGCCACAACTAGAAGAACCCACAACGAAGAATACACAACTATGTACCGGGGGGCGTTGGGGAGAAAAAGGAAAAAATAAAATCTTTAAAAAAAAAAAAAAAAAAAAGATGAGTGGCTGGCCCTGTGGAGTGGTGGTTGACTATAGCATGCTCTGCTTTGGCGGCCAGCATTCACAGGTTCAGGTCCCAGGTGTGGACTTACACCACACATCAGCCATGCCGTGGCAGCGACCCATGCAGAAAGTGGAGGAAGATTGTCGCAGGTGTTAGTTCAGGGTTAATCTTCCTCACCAAAAAAAGAGGATGATATGGGGCTGGCCCAGTAGCATAGTGGTTAAGTTTGTGCACTCCATGTTGGTCGCCTTGGATTCACTGGTTCGCATCCTGAGCATGGACTTATGTATGGCTCATCAAGCCCTGCTGCAGCAGTGTCCCACATACAAAATAGAGGAAGATTGACGCAGATGTTAGCTCAGCAAAAATATCCCTCAAGCAAAAAGAGGAAGATTAGTAACAGATGTTAACTCAGGGCTAATCTTCTTCAGCAAAAAAATAAATAAATACATAACAATGGTGGTTGTAATGAAAATTGAAAAATATAATGGCTACACTAGAAAGAAGTTTAGGAAGAAAAATTCATGGAACTTGCAGATGGTTGGATGTTACTTGTGAGGAAGAGAGACTACAAGAATATTGCTTCATGGACCACTCTTAAAGTCTGAATCAGGGGACAGATTGTGATGATTTCTGATTTCCTATAGATATTCTGTATATCCTATAGATATCAAAATATTTTCACTGCTTTTTGATCCAACTGCAGCTAATAGAAATATCAGATACGACAATCCAACCTCTATTCATTTTAACAAAATATCTCTAGTTATTCAACTGGCACCTTGAGACATTATTTTCCTTTCTCTTTCAGATACGCTTTTAATAGTGATTTCTGTAACTACAGATTCATGTGTGGAAGTGATTGGTGTGGGTAGCATATTAAGTTACTTATTCTTGAGAAGACAAAAACCGTGGTCCCTCTCATCAAGATGGACAATATCATGCTTGACAACAAGTGGGACTTCCTAAAGATACTAAATCTCATGCCTTGAAGCATCACCAAATATAAGACTGATAGAATCAATGGCCTGGTATCTCATAAATTTCGTCTACCAGATGGTGGCTCATATCAATTACCTGTCAGAGTACTTTCTTAGGAATTTTTTTCATTAAACCAGAGCTGACAGAAAAAATATTTCACCTAGTTCTGCTGAACTGTTAGATTTATACCTCAAGAGTTGTCAGTGGTCAAAGAACAAAATCTAGCTGAGACTGAAACCAAGATTCACAAAAAAATCAGTAAAAGAGAAAGGTGAGAGTGATATCATTCCTATGTGTGATTGGCTTAAATCTACTACCCTGTGGTAATACATGATTATGAGGTCAATGAATTTGGGCTCTTTATTTGCCCACGCTAATTTCAGTTGGGTTTCTGAGCTCAAACACAATAATCATATTGAATGCCATATTGTATGAATGATTTACAATTTATAAAACAGAAGTCATTTATATAAGGAATATAACATCTTTCATTATTTTGCTAGACATACTTTCAATTACTTAATCAATTTGCAACCATAATTTTGGATTTTTTGCTATAATGGTTAGCTAGTTTATTTTATTACTGTCCTGTCTATTTTTATGCTTAATGAAGAATATATTCTGCTTAAAAATTAAATATTTTCTAGTACGTCTCAAATATACAAACCTTTGTCAAAGCAATGTATGATAATATCTCAAGTATTTACAAATGCTTTATTATGGCATCCTTATCCTAAATTTCACTGCTCCATACATCTAGAAACACTCGGGTGTAGAATTTTAAGTGCCACTGGTCATGCCTGGTATTTATATAGCAGTATTTTGTAAAATTTGATAAAAATTACAGTAAAATGTAGGATTCATAGCTAATCTATAGAATAAAATCCCAGTCAATTAATTACTCTTTTTTATAAGCTGGGAATAAAGACAAGACTTGCAGTGAACAATAGGTTTAGAATCAAGCTATTGAGTCAATAGAAAAAATTCAAAGTATTTTATTTTTGTGATATAAAAGAACTGTTGGAATTATAAAATAATACATAGAATCTAATCACTTCAATTATGATCTCAGTCTAAACATAATTCTTTTTTGAGTGGAGCTTAAGCTCTGGCTACATGAAAGCAACTAACTGAGGATCAAAGAAAGTCTAAAATACTTGAAGAACATTTTTACATTTTAGAGGCTATATTTTCCAAATAATTATTTAACCATCAAAAATTTTAGTTTTGGGAGCCGGCCTGGTGGCATAGTTGTTAAGTTCACATGATCTGCTTAAGCGGTCCAGAGTTCATGAATTCAGATCCCGGTGCGGGCCTACACACCACTCATCAAGCCATTCTGTGGCAGCATGTCATATACAAAACAGAGGAAAGATGGGCACAGATCTTACCTCAGGGACAATCTTCCTCAAGCCAAAGAGGGAGGTTGGCAACAGATGTTAGCTCAAGGCCAATCATCCTTACAAAAAAAAAAAATTAGTTTTGGGACTATTAATGTCAACAGCATTCTCTCAGTGATATTTTCATCACTGTCTTAGCATGAACTTAATTAAACACACATACACACACACACACACACACATGCAGGAAATACCATGAATTGAGCATGAAAAAAACAAACAAATAATAATTTTGTGGAGGTTTTTAAATATTTTTAAAAACAGCTTACAATATCATGCTCATAAATGAAAAAAAGAAAAGTAAAATTCTTTCATTACAAGTTGCAAATATATTACTCACTTTTAATTTTTATTTTAGAAATATTAAATATTCCTTTGTTTCAAACCCCCCAAAATAGAGGTTAACATTCAAGAATAAAAGATTACTTGAATGTCTGAAGGAATCTAGAGTCAAGACTTTTGACTTTGTATTTATAGCTCTGCACCATAATTAAATCTCTACCATTATATAGTGAGATCCTAACAGAAGCATGCTATCTTATCAAGATAACATTGCAACTCCTATCATTCTGTTTAAAATTCTTAGATAATGATCTTATCACTTGACAGATGGTTGTAATGGCTTTACCATACTTTTAGTAATGATACAGAGTGGAACAAGCATCCTTGTTTGCTCCATAACAGTTTGCAAGTTACTTGACAGTGAACGGAACCAGAATGATACTCCATTCATGACCTATTTACCACTCAGTCTCCTAAAATGTAAATCAATTAAACAACCTTACTCTTGAGCAGAGCAGCAGTTGCCTATTTACATAAAGCACCACAATTTCGCATTTTTATTTCTTATACTTTTTCCTTTGCTAATTTGTATCATGGAATGGCCCCTAAATCTCTTTGAGTATGTGATCTCTATTCTATAATAACTCATACAAATCATGCTAAATAGTTTCTTAGATACAAATATAATGGAAATCATAACAGACTAAATCTTTGAACCACAAGAGTAGAGTTGAAAACTAAATGTTGTAAAGACTGCTCATATTATGAGTTCCAAATAGGACAAATAAATTTCGGAGCACAAAATATTTTGACGGGGAACAGAAGAGTAGCATAAAATAAATAATAGTCATAAACTTAAATGACTGAAAGTGGAAAGTTCACTGAGTCAGCCGCATCTATTTCTGTGACTAGACAGAATCATACTTTCTCTTTCTCGTACAGCATATTATATTATACGTATGATGTACTGGTCCCTCGATATGAAATGCTGTTAGCGCTCTCATAGGTGTAATTCAAAGAATACTTGAATTACAATCAGAGCATTTGTGCTATACAGTGAAGCAACAGTACATTTTTGTACAAGTTTTACTTATTATCTTAGAGTTTTATTTTGGCAACTACATGAAAGAGTATATAGTCCCATTTTTAAGTGTTGTTTTTGTATTGTATGATAAATTGGTATTGAAAGACCTTTGTATATGGTAAAATGTGTGGAAAATAATTTCTTCTTTTATTACTTTCTTTATTGAGCTCAAAAACTTTGGTGTACTTATGAAATGGAAACATTATACAAGGAATAAACCCTGCAAGCTTCTGTCAGTTACTGGAATAAATACTGTACCAAAGTACCACAAAATTTTTTTTTACACTGTTACAGTTCTTATCAGGTCATATTAGTGAAGACCCACCTTAAGATATAAAATCTATATCAACACATTTTATCATTTTTCAACTGATTAATTTTTTCCTGAATATCCTAAATTAGTAATCCAATTTTTTCATAATTTTTAAATTTAACATAATTCCACAAGATTGTGTAGATTTTAAAAAATCTTAGATGTCAAAGCAAAGACCTATGCATGAAACCTTAAACAGATCAACCACACAGATGCTCTGATGAGATTAATTCTGACAGTGTAAATCAGTCCACTTCTTCTGGAAAGCAATATATTAGTGTTGAGTACCTTAAGGATGTCCAGACATTTGAATAGAGTAATTCTGCTTCTAGGAAACTATCTTATAGATTTTTTTTTTACCATAGACTAAACAAACTGTGTATATCATTTTACAATAGGATAAAATTGAAGTTAATAATAAACAATTATTAAGTAGTTGAATCTCTTGCAGGGTATGTAAGCAACAGCATCTTGTGAAACCACTAAAACAGATTTTCAATTTTTTTTGTAATATTGGAACTTTCTCATATGCAATATTAATGAAATGCCATTGTTATAAATATACATTTTCAAGTTGTTTAAACAAAGATTTGCTGAAAAATTCTCATGTGCTAGATAAACAGTAAAATATAGCAACAAACAAAATAGGTTAAAAACCTTTGTTTGAATGGAACTTACTATCTAACAAGCAGATGCAGACAATATAAAAATTAAGGAAATTATATAACAATTTTGGAGAAAGAGCAATATGTTAATATTTAAATAGCGTGAGCAAGGAAGCCTTCAATGAGAAGGTAACATTGAGTAAAGACATGAAAGAGATGAGGTGTAAGTGATACATATATCCAAAAGAACTTGGTTATAGTAAGAAGGAACTGTTTTCAAACTCCCTGAGTTGTAGCCACTATATTGTGTTCCAGGAACAAACAGGAGACACTGCTGTTAGGTGCATTGAGTGAGGAGAAGTGAGCTCCTGATTGTAGAGAGCTTAAGGGAAAAATAAAAGGGGAAATGAAGAGAGAAGAAGCAATGATCTTTTTGAAGAGTTTTGACATAAAAAGCAGAGAGAATCTGAAGGGAGTTGTAGGGTCACAAGAGGTTTTTATAAAAAATGGGAGAAAAAATGGAAAAGTCACAGTAAAAAGAAAAAAACTGAAGAGAGGAGAAAATTGCTTGAATGGTGTCTTTGAGTGCGCAAAGAATATTATATCTAGGGTAGAAAGAGTAGGACTTATATAGAAATGGGGTAGACTAAAGCTGGAAGACCCTAAGAGAAGTGGTTTGACACATTGAGTCTCAAATCCCTCCAAAATATAAAACTAGAAAATTGGCTTTGATTCTGTCTATCCCCAGATACAGTCTTCATCCTTCCACTAATTGGCTCCATAATTTCTCATGAAAGCCACTTATCCTTATTCAGGAATTAAAGCATGCTAGCTTGGGTAGCTTAAAATAGATCTGAATAGTTTTCTTCATCAGCTGACTGAAGTCTAGAAACAATAGTGGCTTATTTATGAGGTATACGTGCTAGAACTTTTCTGACAAAATGTAAAACATGAAATTCAAAGATTTACAATGATGAGACTGATGGAACAGATTTATTAAATACAAACTTTACAGTCTTGCTAAGTATATCCCCCAAGGGCCAGAAGAAGTATGCATGAAGACATTGAAAAATATATCAGTAAAGTGAACAGTAGCATCTTTGAAAATCTTAGTGATGCATGTTCTCTGGAGACTGGGAATAATGGTGAGAGATGCTGCCAATGAAATGGAAAGCAAGTTTTCCATGGAAATCATTGAATACAAGATTGATAGAGCTCAGCTACTGACACTTCCCCAGTAGAGGCAAAATAAGTGCAATGACCATTATAGGGAGCAAGAATGGAGTGGCAACGAGAATATTTTGAACCAGGATCTGTGGTAGCTGTGATAGTGATCATGCGATCACTAGGAATGAAATATTTTGACTGACTACTATTTCTTAATTTATATAATAGTAAAAACTCTTATTCTGGTGAACAGAATCCTGACATTAGACAACCCAAGAGAGATTCAGAGCCTCTCAATCAGTTTTTAAACATAAGCTAAGTTCATATACCAAGATTCCATGATTGAAGTGTCCTCCTTGAGAAACACCCTGTGCCACTGCCAAGTCTTAATACTGTAAATATTTCTCCAATATTTTCCAAAGGGATATATAGGAAACTTTGAGAATGAATGTGCACTGGGAAAATGAAAATACCTAGAATCTTTAGGGATTATATGGCACCAATTGTAAATTGATACCAATACCTAGAGAACCAAAATACTACTATCGTCCTCTGGTCAGAACAGTGACTTAGGGATATCAGATGATAAATTAAATTTTAGCACAAGTTAACCTCACACTATTTCTAATGGGTGTGCTGAACCATGAAGAATTAGTTATCCATTTCCTGACAACATTGAACTAGGTAAATAACTCCTTTCTGGCAAGTGAAAATATCCCAATGTCGGTGTCCTGATCTGTGCAATAAAGCTTATTAAGTTTGCAAGTATCAAACAGAACCTCTTTGATCTGCTTTACTCAAGAAAAATAAAGAAGCTAAAGCAAAACCATATCCATTGAGTACTTGTAAAGATTAGGGAAATTATTAAATATTTAAAAGATGCAAGGTGATGATTTCTATCAAATATTTATCTCACCTCCAGGAGTAGTGTAAAAGCCAGATAATGTGGGAGGAATTATTGTATACATAATCAGGTGATGCCTCAAATTGCAGTTAGAGCAAATAATCATATTCTCTGGCACCTGGCATGCAACTATTGATCTGGAAAACGGGCTTTTTTCCATACTGATTAGTAAGAATGATCAATAAAAGTTTGCCTGCACGCGACAAGGAGAGCATCTTAACTCAGGCATATATCAATTCTCTTTCTCTGTATCACAATATAATCCAGAGACGATCCATTATATCGATGATATGATGCAGTGAGGTACGTGATTAGTAGAGGTATAATACAAGCCCTTTGAAAGTTAAGGAACCTACTGTATTAGTAAATTTCTAAAAGTCCAGTTGTTTGTGGCTTGCCTAAGGAGAAAAGTTAGTTGCTGTACCTTGAACCACAGTCACTACAAAGAAGCACAATGGTTTCTGGCCTCCAGATTTTGATGGTGACATATACGATATGTCAGTGAATTACTCTAATTCAATAACTGAAAAAATTTAAGGCTGCTCGTTTTGGGTAGGGCTCAGAACAAGAGAAAGTTCAGCCTCAGGTCCAGGTATGTCCACAAGTATTCCTGCAATCTAAGTTCTATGTGTTATTTTTCTAAGTATAGCTTATTTTTTTCTATTTTATTGCAGTAAAAGTATTTCACATGAGATCCATCTTCCTAAAAAAGTTTTAAGTGTATAATACAATATTGTTAAATACAGGCAAGATGTTGTACAGCAGAAACCTAGAGTTTATCATCTTGCATAAATGAAACTTTATACTCATTGAATTCCACCTTCCCATTTCCCCTTCCTCCAGCCCCTGGTAACCACCATTTATCTCTCTGCTTCTAAGCATTTGACTATTTTAAATACTTCATATAAGTGGAATCATGCAGTATTTGTCTTTCTGCGATTGTCTTATTTCACTTAGCACAATGTCCTCCAGGTTCATCCATGTTGTTGCATATTGCAGGATTTCCTTCTTTTTAGAGGCTGAATAAAATTCCATTGTAGGTATATACACATTTTATCCATCCATCTATTGATGGACATTTAGGTTATTTCCACAACTTTGTTACTGTGAATAATGCAACAATTAACCTGAGTGTGAAAATGACTTTTCAAAATCTAATTTCAAATCTTTTGGATAAATACCCAGACGTGGAACTGTTGGATCGTATGATAGTTCTTTTAAAAATTTGTTAAAGAACTTCCACAATGTTTTCCATAGCAGCTGCATCATTCTACAGGATCAGTAAAGGTATATAAGGGTTCCAGTTTCTCCACATCCTCACCAACACTTGTTATCATTTGTTTTGTTTTGTTTTTGATAATGGTCGTCCTAACAAGTATGAAGTCATATATCATAGTGGTTTTGATCTACAGTTCCCTGATGATTAGTGATGTTGAGCACCTTTATATATACCTGTTGGCTATTTCTATGTCTTTGAAGAAATGTCTCCTCAAGTCCTTTGCTCTTTTTTTAATTTTGATATTGAGTTGTAGGAGTTCTTTAAATATTTTGGGTATTAACCCTTTATCAGATAGATGGTTTGCAAATATTTTCTGCTATTCCATAGATTGTCTTTTGACTCTATTGCTTGTCTCCATTGCTGTGTAGAAGCTTTTTAGTTTGATAAAATCTCACTTATTTTTGCTTTTGTTCACTGTGCTTTTGGTGTTGTATCCAATAAATAATTGTCAGGTCCAATGTTACTAAGTTTTCTCCTAGGAGTTTTACAGTTGCAGGTCTTAACATTTGTCCTTAATCCATTTCGAGTTGATTTTTGTATATGTTGTAAGAAAAGAATCCAATTTCATTCTTTTACATGTGGATATCCAGTTATCCCAATACCATTTGATGAAGAGATTTCCTTTCCCCATTGTGTATTCTTGGCACACGTATCATTAATCAGTGTCCTTTGTGTTTCTGTATGAATTTTAGAATTGCTTGTGTGATTTCTGTAAAAAATGCCTTTGGGATTTAGATAGGGATTGCATTGCATCTATAGTTTTCTTTGGGTAGTACAGACATTTTAATAATATTAAGTCTTCCAATCCATGAACATAGGATGTCTTTCCATTTATTTGCCTCTTTTTTTTTTTTTTTTAAACTAATTTAAGCTGGTCAGTGTGGTTTTTTTGGTCTTTTGGATTTTTCTTTGGGAGATTGGCCCTGAGCTAACAGCTGTTGCCAATCTTCTCTTTTTTTTCCCTCCCCAAAGTCCCCCAGTACATAGTTGTGTATCCTAGTTGTAGGTACTCCTAGTTCTTCTATGTGGGACGCCTCAGCATGGCTTGATGAGCAGTGCTAGGTCTGTGCCCAGAATCCAAACAAGCAAACCCCAGGCTGCCAAAACGGAGCTCATGAACTTAACCACTCAGCCATGGGGCTTGACCCTATTTGCCTCTTCTTTAATTTCATTCATCAATGCCTGAGTCTTATGACACATCAGTTCCAATAGTGCTTACTAGTTCATAATTAAAAAACAAATCAAAAATATTCAGCAGCAGTCTTTAGATTTCTTTTTTTTTATTGGCACCTGGGCTAACAACTGTTTCCAATCTTTTTTTATTTCTGCTTTATCTCCCCAAACCCCCGTGTACACAGTTGTATATCTTAGTTGCAGGTCCTTCTAGTTGTGGGATGTGGGACACTGCCTCAACGTGGCCTGACAAGCGGTGCCATGTCCACGCCCAGGATCCGAACCCTGGGCCACTGCAGCGGAGCGCGCGAACTTAACCACTCGGCCATGGAGCCGGCCCCAAGTCTTTAGATTTTGAAGCAAAGCTATGAACTCTTCTGCTACTAACCATTCTCCTTTGGAATGATGGTTGCTGCCTTGCACTTGGCTATGGGGAAAGAAAAGAGGATGTTTGGTAATAGGACAACCAAAAATATGTAACCTGTGTTGCTGATCAAGAACCGAGTATTATTTGTTCCAATAATCCATGAAGTTGAGTATGCTATCAGTGATTCATTATGAAATTGTAGTATTATATATGGAATCAAATACAAACAATTCTAAAAAGCATGAGTATATTCTGTAGGTAGGAGGCTCAGACTCCCAATGTATCTACTCCGCCTGTTCAATCCACACATGTGGTCACATGTATACTTTCTTATAAGCAGTTGATGATAAAATAATAAAACTTGGAAACAGTTTCCATTTGTCCCGTGCAAAAAGTTAGACTTAGCTAAAAGTAAACTGCTAAAATAATTACAACTCCACTTATGGATTGCCATGAAGGAGAATAATAGAAGGGAAGTATCTCAGTGGGCATAACTTTAGGAAATACTCTTGGTTGGTATTTTGTGTAGATGGCCAGTGATATGGATCTTTACTGATTCATGAATAATGACAAATGAGTAGGGTAGAAAGATGGAATTTATATGTAGGATTCTGCACCCAGTTCCAATTCCACCATGCAATTCTCTGTGACACCAGCTGAATGTCCTACAATTTAACTCAATTCTAACAGTATCTCCTTGGAGATAGTATCAGATCTCACAGGTTAAATGCTCATTCCTAAGACTGTCTCCCACTTCAGATGCCAATCATAAGTCCAGGTTGTCACCTGAACCTCTGACCGACAAGCTACAGATTGGAGGTTCCTGTGCCCCTCACCTTGGGTCCGATTAATTTGCTAGAGCAGCTCGTAGCACTCAGATAAACATTTTACTGACTAGAGTAACAGTTTATTATAAAACAATATAACTCAGGAACAGCGAGATGGAAGAAATGAATATGGTAAGTTATGGGGAAAGAGTGTGAAGTGTCCATGACCTCTCAGAGCATGCCACTCTCCCTGAATCTCCATGTGTTCACCAACGTAGAAGTTCTCTGAACCCTGCCCTGGGCTTTTATAGAGACTTCATTAGATAGGCATGGATTGAGTAAATCACTGGACATTGGTGACTGAACTCAATCTCCAACTCCCCTCCCCTTCCCAGAGGTCAAGTGGTAGGGCTGAAAGTTCCAACCCTCTAATCACATGGTTGGCTCCACTGGCAACTAGCCCCCATCCTTAGAGGTTTTCCAAAAGTCACTTCATTAAGATAACAAAAGATACCTTTATTGCTGTCATCTCTTAGGAAGTTTCAAGGATTTTAGGAGCTCTGTGCCAGAAACAGGCATGAAGATCAAATATATATTTCTTATTATAAATCACAATATCATAGGTGACAAGGAAGTCTGAGAAAGGCATATGATGAGGGATCAAGGAAATTTGGGGGCTCATATTTCTTAAGTTCATCAATTAAAATTCTTCATTCTATATTTTAGGGTTCCATTCTGCCTTTCAGGACCTGACTTTAACAAAGAGGACCTGTTAAGGCTGAACATGTCCTCTCTTTTGTCATCCTGTCACCTTCAAATTCACATTATAGTCCTGATTTTCAGCATAATTTTCAATGTGGCTGCAAGAAATATGTCTATATCAAAGATGCCACAAAGGACCTCTGCCTATCACAGCATGCTTCAAGTTGTCAGTTAGATGCCCTGAGTAACCTGTAATGTTCTTATTACAATGATTTTAGTGCTGCCAATCCAACCAGCCCATATCTCAGTCCTTTTAGTTAACATTACATTTTTACCAAATAAGCATCATGTCCATTGTGCATCCTAATAATTCACCTTTTATTTGTACCTTAAACCGATTAAACACTGATGAAAGCTTTACTGATATGATGCTACTGCATACAAGGGATTTTACCCCAACTCACCTCCAACACACTCACTGACCATGAATAACAATACCCCTATTGCCTTCAGGATAGTAGGAAATCCAAATCCACAATGAATTTTGCGTTCTTCTTCCTCAAGCTACTCCTGGTGCTAGTAATTTTTTTTTTAATAGAGAAACATGAAAATATTGTCTTTGAAGGCCACAAATGGGAATCAGTTCATATTACATTTGGGGGTGAATAAATGCAAATAGGTCTAACATATAATTTTGCAATTGCACACCTACATGTATAATATTATAGGATATATTCTATTTTGTAATATAAGTGGAAATAGAGGGAGAGATTTTCCAGATACATTAAAACATTGAGTGTTTTGATTTTTTTGCTTGTGCTGTCAGTGTCATTGCCAAGACCAATGTCATAAAGTTTCCCTCTATGTTTTGCTGTAGGAGTTTTGTAGTTTCAAATCTTACATCTAAGTCTTTAATCTACTTTGAGTTTTTCCCTTTCTATATTAACTAATTTTCTTTTCTCTGTTTTTGCTTTTAATTTATGTGACTGTATATAAATGTAAATATCAGGAAAAAGGCACTAAACCAAAATCATTTGGGAAAAATGTCATTCATATAATTTTTCTCCTATAATATCAAACATGGAAGCAGAGAAAATATTAGACTTCTTTTCTTAATAGAAAAAGAGTGATCCAAAATTCCTTTATTTGTTAACACTTTGGCTTTATTAGCCATACACATGTTGCTTTGTCTCAGAGTTTACTAATAAATGTGAACTGAGGACAAAGGCTGTGCATCTTAATTACCATCCCAGGAAACATTTCTTTACTAGAAGAATTTTATTTACTCAGATGTTTTATGTAATGTAGTAATTAAAATCTTTTAGAATAAAACTAAAGACAATGAAAGTTCCTTAAATCACAGGACTAAAACAGAAAGGCAGATTTATTAAGAGAACTTGTCAGATTTATATTTGTACTATACATTATAAATATTTCTCTTCCTTTTTTGTAATAAAAAATAAATTACCTCAATGCTATCATGAAAAACTTTTATAGATACTCAAATTCTAAAAGTTTAATGGTATTTCCCATGCACTGTAGCCATTAATCTTCTACCAGTTCTAATCAATTGTCGAGTAAAACTCCTTTCAGTCTTCTGTCTGTAAGCCTGTCTCTTTCTAAATTTCCTCATTTGCCAAAACGTTGTTTCATTCATCTGCCTGTGTCCTCTTATGGGTAGAGCATTATTAATAAAATCACTGACTCTGGCTGAATATTTCTCTTAAATTAGTGCTAGATGGATATCTTTTCTATATCAAATGGTGGCAAAATCATCCTAAAATAATGACTACATACCATATTGGCACATATTTTATTTACTCAGCTTCTTTGCACAAACAAATATCACTGCATTATCCTGTCTAGAATTTGTCAGACTAAGAAGAAAGAGAAAGTCAAATTAAGAGTGGGAGAAGAACTTAACTCAGATTTGGGACCTATTGCTCCTGCTTTAACTTCATTAACTGGAACTCATTTAACTTTGAAGTTTCTTCCTTTCTCTGTAATATGAGTATTTTGACTTCAAAGTCAAGTTATCAGCTCTAATTCTAGCAAGAAATTTATGAAAGTTTAGATATAGCTGAAAGCAAGGTAGAAATTTATGAATAACTAAAAATTTCACAGAATAATTTGCCTACAAATTATTTCCCAGGGGTGTAATATGATGCATTAAATTGAAGAGGTTATAATCTTGTTTAATTAGTGAAATTATTTAATTTTCATTTCTAGTCTTAAATTCATAAATTCTTTAGAAATTTAGCTATAAAATGCATATGATTATCAACATATTTTAAAGATTCTGGCACTATCAAAAGTTCTACAAAAGGAAAATCACTGCATTTTTGTGGTTTTTTTTCACAAATAAGACAGATGCCTATTTATGAAAATATGTATCGTAATTTCTTCATCCATTCATTCATGAAATAATGTTAGGCTGCTTCTATATCTTGGCTATTGTTAGCAATGTGACAATAAGCATGGAAGTCCAGATATATCTTCAAGATCCTGATTTCATTTCCATTGGCTATATATCATCAATTGGGATTGCTAGGTTGTATAGTCATTCTATTTTTAATTATTGTGGGAACCTCCCTACTGTTTTCCATAATTGCTGTACCAACTTACATTCCCACCAACAGTGCAAAAGCACGGGCAACAAAATCAAAATTAAAAAAGTGAGTCCACATCAAACTAAAAAGTTTCCATGCAGCAAAAGAAAGAATCAACAACAATATGAGACTAGAATTCAACTACAAGAAGATTACTGGAAATATCACAGATATGTGGAGATTAAACAACATGCTCCTGAATAAACAGTGAGTCACAGAAGAAATCAAAAGAGAAAAAAATATGCTAAGACAAAAGAATATAGAAACACAGTATACCAAAACTTATGGGATGCAGCAAATGCAGTTCTTAGAGAAAAGGTTATAGTGGTAAATGCCTACATTAAGAAAAAAGAAAGACCATGAAGAAACAATTTAAGATTACGTATCAAAGAACTAGAAAAAGAAGAACAAACTAAGCCCTAAGTTGGTAGATAGAAAGAAATAACAAAGATCAGAGTAGAAATAAATGAAAGAGACTAATTGACAATAGAAAAGATCAGTGAAATGAAGAGCTGGTTTTCTGAAAAGATTAACAAAATAGACAAACTTTTAGCTACACTAACCAAGAAAAAAGAGAGGTCTCTTATCAACAAAATTATAAATGAAAGAGAAGACATTGCAACTGATAACACACAAATACAAAGATCATAACAGATTACTATGAACAATTATATGCCAACAAATTGGACAATAGGAGAAAAGGATACACTCTTAGAACACACAACCTACCAAGATTGAATCATGAATAAATAGAAAATCTGAATCAGTAATCAACATCCTTCTAAAAAGAAAGTACAAGACCAGAGTGCTTCACTGGTGAATTCTGCCAAATTTAAAGAAGAATTAATACCAATCTTTTTCAAACTCATCAAAAAAATAGAAGATGAGGATACACTTCCAAATTCATTTTATGAGGCCAGCATTAGCCTGACACCAAAACCAGACAGGGACATTACAAGAAAAGAAAATTACAAGCCAATGTCCCTGATGAACATGCATGCAAAAATCCTCAAGAAAATATTAGTAAACCGATTTCAACAGTTCCTTAAAAGTTTCAAACACCATGATCAAGTGGGATTTATACCTTGATGCAAGGATAGTTTGACAGCTGCTAGTCAATCAATGTGATGCACCACATTAACAGAATGAAGGATAATAGTCATATAATCTCAATAGAGTCAGAAAAAGCATTTGACAATGTTCAACATCCATTTATGATAAAAACTCTCAACAAACTAGGTATAGAGGGAACATACCTCAAAGATAATAAAAGCCACATATGAGAAGCCCACAGCTAACATCACACTTAGTGGTGGAAAGTTGAAGGCTTTCTCTTTAAGACTAGGAACATGACAAGAATTCCCACTCTCACTGCTTTTATTCAACACAGTACTGGAATTCCTAGCCAGAGCAATTAGATAAGAAAAATAAATAGAAGGCATCCGGATTGGTAAGAAGGATGTAAAACTGTCTCTATTTGAAGATGGCATGACATTACATATACAAAACTGTTATAACTAACAAATGAATTCAGTAACGTTGCAGGATACAAATTCAATATACAAAAACCAGTGGAATTTCTATAAAATAACAACACATTTTCAGAAAGAGAAATTAAGAAAAAAATCCTATTTACAATAGTATCAAAAATAACGAAATACTGGTGCTGGCCCCTTTAGTCGAGTGGTTAAGTTCGCGTGCTCCGCTGCAGGTGGCCAAGTGTTTCATTGGTTTGAATCCTGGGTGCAGACATGGCACTGCTCATCAAACCATGCCGAGGCAGCGTCCCACATGCCACAACTAGAAGAACCCACAACAAAGAATATACAGCTATGTACTAGGGGTCTTTGGGGAGAAAAAGGAAGAAAATAAAATCTTTAAAAAAAAATAATGAAATACTTAGGAATAAATTTAACCAAAGAATTGAAAGATCTGTATATTTAAAACTATAAGACATTGATGAAGGAAACTTAAGAAGACACAAATAAATAAAAATATATCCATGCTCATGAATTGGAAGAATTAATATTGTTAAAATGTCCATACTACCCAAAGCAATCTACAAATTCAATGCAATTCTTATCAAAATTTCAATCCTGAAATTTGTACGGAACCACAAAAGACTTGAATAGCTGAAGCAATCTTGAGAAAGAAGAACAAAGCTAGAGGTACCCCACTTCCTGATTTCAAACTATATTACAAAGCTCTAGCAATCAAAACAGTATGATATTGGAATAAAAACAGACAAATAGATCAGTGGAACAGAATAGGAAGCCCAGAAATAAACCCAAACATATATGGTCAATTAATTGATGACACAGGGGCCAAAAATATACAATGAAGAAAGGAAAGTCTCTTCAATAAATGGTGTTGGGAAAACTGGGCAGCCACATGGAAAAAAATGAATCTGGACCACTATCTTACCCCATACAGAAAAATCAACTAAAAATGGATTAAAGACTTGAATATAAGACCTGATACTGTAAAACTCCTAGAACATGTAGGAGGAAAGCTCCTTGATATCGGTCTTGGCAATGTTTTTTTAGATTTGACACCAAAAGCCCAAGCAAGAAAAGCAAATATAAACAAGTGGGACTACATCAAATTAAAAAGCTTCTGCACAGCAGAGAAAATCATCAACAAAATGAAAAGGCAATCTGCAGAATGGGAGAAAATATTTGTAAATCATATATCCAATCATAGGCTAATACTGAAAATGTATAAAGAACTCAATAGCAGACAAAAATTAACCCAATTTAAAAATAGACTAAGGACTTGAATAGACACTTTTTCAAAAAAGACATACAAGTGGTCAGCAGATGTATGAAAATGTTCTCAACATCCCCAATCTTCAGGGAAATGGAAATCAAAACCACAGTGAGATATCTATCACCATGCACCTGTTAGGACGGCTATAACCCAAAGTTAAAAGACAACAAATGTTGGCAAGGATGTGTATCAAAGCAATTGTGTTTTATACTGATAAAAAAATTCCTTAATTTATTGTTACTAGAAGAGCATGTGATTTTTCAGAAACAAAAAGTAATGCTAATGAAATGAAAAATAATTTAATAAAAACCAAAAATGCAAAGTAGATATTATTTACATGCATTTTAATTCGTATTATGGCAGAAGTAAAATTTCTCTTTATTTTCAAGAAAGTGTTTGTAATCTTCTAGATAGTATATCCAGAGTACCTTGAAATATCTCTCTTCTCTTTAATATAATTGGAATTTATTTTGAAGTTTAGTTTAGCTTATTTAACTATGAACCAGGTCATCTTGAAAATACAGTGTGCTCTTCAGAAGCTTTTAAATATGTTTTAATACTAAAAGAATATTGAATATTTTCTATATAAACTTTTAACATTTTTAACATTTTTAATTAATTTTAAAAATAATATAAAATAATCAATCCAGAAACAGATAAATTTAAATCTTCATATTAAATCTCTAAATTATTCAATGTCATCCACCCTTTCATTTCTACAAGGAAGACCAAATTCCCAGTGAAGGATTAATCCATCTGACAAATTATTGATTATTTTCAAAGTCTCTCTAAAGACAGTTTATCCAATTGTTCCAAGTTCCACTCTGTTTGAGCCAAAATATAGAACCAATGAAGAAGACCAGTCTCATAAATTTAGGAGAGTGGCTATAAAAAGGATTAATGATCTATAGAATATCTACTGTACTCACTATGTGAAGTGACATAGTGATATATTTTTGCATTTGTTTTCATTTTAAAGTTTATTATTTTCTTTTTTTTTTAAAGATTTTATTTTTTCCTTTTTCTCCCCAAAGCCCCCCAGCACATAGTTGTATATTCTTCGTTGTGGGTCCTTCTAGTTGTGGCATGTGAGACGCTGCCTCAGTGTGGTTTGATGAGCAGTGCCATGTCCGCGCCCAGGATTCGAACCAATGAAATACTGGGCTGCCTGAAGTGGAGCGCGCAAACGTAACCACTCGGTCACGGGACCTGCCCCTAAAATTTATTATTTTCTAAAGAGTTATTACACTAAAATTTTTCTCTCAAGAACCCTGCCTTTATCAATAAATATAGTTTTCAAAAATGCAAGTAGAGCTATAAAGTCTCTTAAAATTTCAAGAAATCTCTATCTAGTGTTATCCTCACACTTCTTAAAGTAAAACTGAGAGGGTATCTAACCACGTTTATAACTTTACTGATTTCTATTCAAAGCTTTATCAGGTTTTTTAAGAAAAGGATGTCATCATATTCTAAGGACAAAATGTTGAGATATGAATTATTATTATTATTATCATCTTATTATTATCATTTGCCATCAGAAATACACTTAAACCAACCAGTCTCTGCAACATAGATTTCTTTCCACAGAGAAAGAAGCATGATGTAGACCTCTAAAGACAATGTGGAGCTCAAAAGTCCATTTATTGTTTCAAGATATTTGTTCTTCCCCACAAAACAAATAAAGCCTCACTTTCATCATACTTCTTTACACTGTGCATTGTTGTATTGTCTCTTTATGAGAATTTGAACACCTAAGTCTATCCCACGAGAAACAGTATGTTAATTATCTACTTAAAGCTTTTCACTGCAACACCACAGTTCCTTTAAAAAAATCCTACTTAGGATCCCAACTCTCCATAAATCTGGATTGGGTTGGATTTTATTATTCCATAAATGTGTTAAGCCTGATGTAGGCTTTTTAAAAAATAAGATGGTTTTTGTGTTATCGTTAATAATGGTGGTACTTTTCTTGTATTATACTAGAGGACCTTTGACTCAGTTTTAATTTTTTCATAAATGACTAATTTAACACTGGCCATGCATGGTGCAAATAAAATAATTCATAATGCATAAGTATGTTTTTCTTTTCTTTTGCTAACCAAAAGTCAGCTATTCCTGCAGACTTATTCCATTGGCCAACACATATTGAAAGAAAACTGCTTATCATATCATCAGTCATAAATAAGAAGACCATTCTTTATTTACTAAGATATTAACTTAGAGTAAGGGGGGGAGGAGGGATTTTAATCCGCATTCTTTACCAAGGGTGGCCAATTAGGCTAATCCTCCAAATATGCAATCAGAAATCAACATGAAGTAAAGATGTGACCATATCTTATTTGTGGAGTGATGTCAAATATGAAACTCATATGGTCAATCACTCATGAGACACAAAAAGTATTATTCAACAGATGAAATAAAGCATCTGGAATCTGCACGTTGATTACTAAATACTACCGCTTCCTGTTACCATTTCTGCCTTCAATAACTAGATTGCTGAGTAGATTGTTCAGTGTGGGTTATAATCAGAAAACAGCTTTACACTTTCCCAATTGGCCTGCAGCTGGCTCAGCGGCATCTTTCTTCCTAGCCCTGATGGGACAGTTTTCTGGAGTTAAGGGTCTAGTCTCCTCCGCAGATCACGCCTATCACTTTCTTTAAATTGTTTTTCTGCTCACAGTCTCAACTAGCTTAAACGGGAGAGGAAACACAACTTTCCTCACAGGGAGTTCCCACTTTGTAGAAATTTCTTTTAAAATGTCTCTTCTCAATGAACCACTTGGCTTCCCTTATCTGTAGGTTGGGAAGAGAAGGGTGTAAGAGTAGGACAGGAGGAGGGGTGATGGGCAAATGGGTAAAAGTCAAGATGGTCTCTCTGGGCAAGTCCTGCAAATGAGAATTCAGACCCTCTTTGCAGAAAGTGCAGGAATGTGGCACTTGTGGGCTCATCTTTGGAGTCTTTTTGATAACTTTAATAAAGGAGAGCAAATACCATTTACCATTTGTTACATTTTTATGTATTCCAGAATGAATCATAAACTTGAATCTAGGGAGAAAATTAAGGAGGATAATGGAGGGAAAACATTTTGTTTTTCCAAAGAATCAGGGAGTGGTGTGATCAAAATATTCAAGTTCCAAATATTGCCATTTCCTGTTATCATTTCTGCCTCCAATTAAGCAGAAAATGTATATACAGAGATTATTTTTACCTAAGACACAATGCAAATTATTGATTATAATCTTAATTTGCTTTGATCCCAATGCCTCACTTGCAAAAGATTTTATTGTTCTAGCACAAGCAAACTACACCTTAAGTATAGGAGGAGTAATATCTAAACTACCTACAAATAAACTTTATTTGTTTAACCAAGTTCCTGTTGGAGAAGAATCTATTTTTGCAGAGTTGTTGAAGAAAACCAGGGCTACTTACATAAAATAAAAAGGTCCTTCATTTAGGGGGAAAATATGTTTACTTTTTACTTCCTCAATAAACAAAAAATTAAGCTTAAGTATTGTTTTATTGCTTCTTTCATCTAAGAATCCAAATTAAAAGAATTTGGTGCAAATTAAAAATTTTTTAATAACTCTATCAAATGCTGTAATATCACCAATATCAAGTGCACTGTACGTTGCTAGGCATTGCAACTATTCCAGACAATTGTGAGTATATATCCTTCATTTCCAAAAACTTATGATTTGGTTGGGGAGGTAAAATTTGAAAAGAATAATCCTAATATTGAAAATGAAATAAATTTCAAGTGATGGTTACAGACTGACCTTGTAATGTCAAATGGATAAGATGCTCAGGAAAGATATATGGAGGTACTAGAATTTCAGTTGAGTGAAAGAGTGGGCAGAACTTAACAAGTTCTGAATTTAAAAAGTGAGGAAAACTTGCAGAGGCAGGAAAATATAAGGGGTGTTGGAGCACAAAACGCTGCTGTTGTATATGAAGTCATCAATAGACAACACGGAAACCAATGAGTGTGGCAGTGTTCCAAAAAAAGTTTATTTATAGACTCTGAAATGTTAAATTTGCACAATTTTCATGTATTGCAATATTTTATACTTCTTTTGATTTTCTTTTTGGACTATATAAAAATGTAAAAACCACCCTTAGCTCATGGACCATGCAAAAATAGGTGGTGGCCTGAATTTTGCCCATGGCTATACTTTGCAGACTTTGTTTCAGGGAATGGAGTAAGTTAGTAAAAGCATTAATGTACAGTTGTTAATTTTGTTTTTACTTGCATTTCTCAAGTAAATTTACAGAAGACTTGACAGTTGAAAAAATATGGCACGTGGATGAGTTTTCTCTTGCTGTGCAACAAATTACCACAAAATTAGTGGTTTAAACAATATCCCCTCATTATTCCAGTTTTGTAGGCCAGAAGTCCAGCATAGCTCAACTGGATTGTCTGCTCAGTATTTCACAAAGCCAAAGTTAAGATTTTGACCTCAGAGGTTCTTATGTTGATGTTCTTGGCAAGAATCCACTTCCAGGCTTATTTAGGCTGAGAGAATCCACTTCCTGATTGATGTAGGAGCGAGTTCCCCATTTTCTTGCTGGATGTCCACGAAGGGCTGCTTTCTGCTCATAGGTGCCACCTGCGTTTCTTCTCACATGGACCTCCCTATTTTCAAACCAGAAAAGCTGTGTCACGTCCTTCTCCCGCTATGAATCTCTCTACTTTCCTCTTTTGCTACAAGCTGTGAAAAGTTTTCTGCTTTTTAGAGCTCATGTGATTAGTTTAGATGAACCAGCATAATCTCCCTATTTTAAGGTTAACTGTATCATGTAACATAACAATCACAGGAGTGATTTGTCGTCATATCCTCAGGTTCCAAGGATTAAGGGTAGAATCTCAGAGGAGGAGGCATTTTTATAATTCTGCCAACAAAACATATTTGAGAGGCTTAAATGAAGGGACTTTAAAGTAGGCAGACCAATTGAGAGGCAAGATTAACTCATGGAAACACTGGATTGTATCATTAATGCAAAGAAATGCTACACATTTTTATGTTAGCTTTCTAATAGCAAAAGAAAGAAACAAAAGTATTAGCAAGTGAAAATTTCTTAGTGCCTACAAATTAACACAAAATCATGATTCCCTTTATTAGAGCCATGTATCAAATTACCCTAAAACTTCCTGGTCTAAAATAATCCATTCATGCTCATGGATTCTTTGGATATGGAATTCTGACAGGTTGCTGAGGAGATAGTTTGTCTCTGCTTTCTGATATCTGAGGCCTCAGCTAGAAGATTTTAAGACAGATTTGAATCATTTGAAGACTTGTTCACTGATGTGTTTAATGTTTGATGCTGGCTGTCAGTTGGTATTGTTGACTGGAACATCTACATGCAGTCTTTCCATTTGGTCTGGGCTTCCTTACAACATGGCAGATAGATTTCAAGAGTAAGCATCTTGAAGGGAAAGAACTAGCTAAAATCCATATTGCTTTTTATAACCAAGCCTTATAAGTTATATTGTGTCACTTCCATTGCAATGGAAAATGAGCTGCCCATTCAGTACAAAGGAAAGCAATTGTACCTACCCTTTTAAAGTTGAATGGCAAAGTTAGAGAACAGCGTGAGAGACCAGATAGATTGCAGTGGCATTTTGGAAAATAAAATCTGCTACATTCGTGTTTCAGGAAGAAGTAGCATTCTATATCATGTTGTTATCATTAAAAAACAATAAATTCAATAATAATGTAAATATTACTAAAAATAGCTATGTCTACAATAAAAGAGAATCATTAAGATATTCAAAGTTTGGGGAATTGCGTATGTACACCAGAGCATTTTGTTGTGAAGATTATATTGTAAGGGAAAAATCTGCAAAGAGATTCCACTAATACAATAGATATCTTTAATCATGACAAGTTTGTTTATGAGGCAATGTATGTAGTGCAGGTCACGGGGCATATTCCTAGATTTTCCTCACATTTTTACTAAGTTTATTAAAATAAGGTATTTCTGTTGACACCAGCAATAACATTTTTGAAAGAGATTCTGAAAACACACTTTTTTTGCCACTCTTTTGTTTAGGAAGAGCTTTTCTGAAAATTCATAATTCTCTTGATCAGAGTAGGTAGGTATCATTCTTAGGTAGTTGTCTTTTTTTTTTTCATTTTATATGTAAATCATTGCAAAACTATCTTACATGATGAGCATGCAGCAACTAAACCATAACAATCTTAGCTTGCCACAGCCAATGGTGTTGGTTATTGGTTTTAGAAAAACATATTATGATTACATTCTGTTCAGTAGAGCTGTTTTCACCTTTGAGTCAGTCTTCTAAATACTTTTCCAACCAAAAAGAACAATATACTGCCCCATGAGACAAATGGAGACCATACAGAGCTTAGAGGAAGTACAGCCCCATAGCTCCAAACAAATAGAAAAACATAATTTCAGGTTAAAAAGAATTGGTGGAAGGACAGCTCCATAAATAAAAGTGTCTGGAGCTGTCCTTCCACTGAGGTCTTGAAGAGAAGACAAAAATATAATTCATAGTGAATAAGAACACACTATGATTTGTAAATTACAAATATACAGTATTTGTTTACTTCTCTAAATTTATATAAGTAGCTCAGTTCAATAAAGTGAATTCAGACATCAACTTTTAGATTCATCTAACAAAGGAATTGTGGCAAGTTTTTTTCTTTGTATTATAATCTGGGTTCTTATTTCTCCATACACAGCAAACTATTTTCTCTGCATCCCCCACCACTATGCCCTTGAGATGTTTTTTCCTTGTTTAAGATTCTCATTTTCTATCTTTATATAAATAATAAGCGTACTGATGAATAACGTGAGTTATTGTCCTTAAGACAGTGTTATTATTATAGTTACTTCCTCCAATATGATCTGTAAAATGCTGTCAACTTTTGAAAGTAGGGCTGGTTGTATTATCACATTGTTTTCAGAGGCATGTAGTTGTCTTTCTGCTGTGAGAACTATCAGTTGTGAATCGCCGGTCACTTCAAGCAGTCAAGATTTTTGTGCTTAGTCCATTTGTGGAATATTTTACATTCTTTTTTGTGGGGAGAAAAATTTCTTGATGGAGTATGAGCTGACTTGATTGGATAGAAAATGCAAAACACAAAATACATCGCCTCTTTTTAAATATATATCCAACCTCCCAGATCAGCATAATTGTATCAGATGAGATGGCCAGAGAGTGGAATGAAAATATGTAATGTTAAAATATTATTTAAACAGACTTTTTTTAAAAAAATAAGAGAAAGAGTTGTTTATACCCTCTTCCTGAGCCATCATAATTCTTCTTCTTTCACTTAGTAATATATGTTTAAGTTTCCTCCATGGTTTTTTCACAGCTTGATAGCTCATTTCTTTTTAGCACTAAGTAATATTCCATTGTCTGGATGTACCCCAGTTTATCTAGCCAGTAACCTACTTAAGGATGTCTTGGTTGCTTCTGACTTTTGGCAATTACAAATAAAGCTGCTATAAACATCCATATGGATGGTTTTGTGTGGATGTAAGTTTTCAACTTTTTTGGGTGAACACCAGGGAGCACATTGCTGGATCACACAGAAGAGTATGTTTATTTTAGTAAGAAAAGCCAAACTGTCTTCCGCAGTGGCTGTACTATTTTGCATTCCCACCAGCAATGAATGACAGTTTCTGTTGCTCCACACTCGTGTCAGCATTTGCTGTGTTAGTGTTTTGAGTTTTGGCCATTCTAATAGGTATGTAATGGTATCTCACTGTTGTTTTAATCTGCATTTTCCTGATGAGACGTGATATGGAGCATCTTTTCATGTGCTTATTTGCCATCTGTATATCTTCTTTGATGAGATGTTTTTTAAGGTCTTGAGCTCATTTTTAAATTGGGTTCTTTCTTTTCTTATTACTGAATTTAAGAGTTCTTTGTACATTTTGATAATGGTCCTTTATCAGATATGTCTTTTACAAATATGTTCTCAGAGCCTGTAGTTTGTCTTCTCATTCACTTGACATTGTCTTTCAGAGCAGAAGTTTTTAACTTTAATGAACTCTAGCTTATCAGTTATTTCTTTCATGGATCATGCCAATGGTGTTGTATCTAAAAAGTCATTGCCATACCCAAGATTGTCTAAGCTTTTACCTATGTTATCATCTAGAAGTTTTATAGTTTGCATTTTGCATATACTTCTGTGGCCCATTTTGAGTCAATTTTGCAAAACATGGAAAGTCTGTGTCCAGATTCATGCTTTTGCATGTGGGTGGTGAATTGTTGTAGCACCATTTGTTGAAATGATTGTCTTTTCTCCACTGTATTGCCTTTGCTCCTTTGTCACAGATCAGTTGACTTTATGTAAGGGGGTCTATTTCTGGGCTCTCTATTCTGTTCCATTGATCTATTTTCCTATTCTTTGGCCAATACCACACTGTTTTGTTCACTGTGGTTTTATGGTAGGTCTTATAGTTGAGTTCTGTCAGTCCTCCAAACTTGTTCTTCAATATTGTGTTGCCTATTCTGACTTATTTGCCTCTCCACATAAACTTTAGAATCAGTCCCTCAATATCCACAAAATAACTTGCTTGGATTTTGATTGGGATTTCATTGAATCTATAGATCAAGTTGGGAGAAAGGAATCTTGACGATATTGAGTTTTTCTATATGGGCTGGAGTTGAGTATTTCTCTTCTCCAAAGTGGAAGACTAGAGAGGGCTGGAGTTGGGTATTTCTCCTTCCCCAGGCCATTTAGGCTCTCATCATACTCCAGCAGGTTAGGTTCTGATTAACTGGTTTCCCCTGAGGGCAGGCCTTGTTAAGAAGAACAGAGTACTTAGGCATATTTCAAAATGGTTCCTTTTTCCCTCCATCTGCTGGAAGCTTGAGAGTACTTCTCTCTGGTATTTACTGTGGGAATCTGCTCAAGCGCCTAGAGGAAAATTGCCGGGAGCGTGTTACCAACGCCTAGACAGCCATCTGACAGGGTCCGGGCTGAGAAGGGCCGAGAGGCGCAGGGATGCCCCTTGGTGAAGAATGGCCAGCCGACACCCCTGATATTTTCTGAAATGTATGCATGCTTTCTATCAAGGTTATGACTATACTTGTTTCTGCTTTATATAGTTTAACTTAGCTTTTCAGTCTGATGCTTTACTAGCAAAATGATATTTTCTCCGGGCAGTGTGCTCAAGGGACAATTATCCCTACCCCCTGAAAGACAAAGGAATGCTTTCAACCCTAAGGGGCGTGGGAATGTAAAGAATTTTAACTACCCGCTGAGAACGCATGTAGTCCTGGGGATAAGACACCGGGGAGTTGCCTTTTGTTCCCCATTAACCATCTACGCTAATGACGTAGATGATTGGTGGAGGCAGGTTTTGCTCCCCCAGGACGTGAACAGATGGAATGCTGTCCTGTCCGGAGATCTGGACCTTCTCTCTTTGACTTAACTTTGCCATGAATTACAACAGATGTCAAGGTACCTATCTCTTTTAGCTTAGAGACAATAAATAATAGTCAATTGCGGAGAAGACGATCATTAACCTTATTCTCTATAGAATGGAATGCTAATAAATATTCTTGTGCTCGCTTTGTATCTCCTTATCTCTCTGAGAATATTTGTAGAGCTATTTCTGTACTAATCCTGAAAAATATGAAAACGATACTTGTGCACAGTAAAGACGGACTTGATTGCACCGACTCAAGTCTCACGTCTCTTCCCTCACTGCGCCGCCTCCATCCCTCCCTCAGGAACCTGGACTCAGCTGGAGCGGGACTCCGGCAGAAAAGCTCACAACAGTGTAAAGGCCCCCCTATGACGGGTTCTCCCGAAGTTTTTAACTCTCAGAGTTGTCCACTCTGGGCCTCTACCTATTTGTCAATTACAGTTCAGGTTTTCCTACTCCAGCGCTGGTTCTCTTGGTGGTTTCTGCTCTCAAGTCTTTTCTCCAGTAAGCTGTGGCTCTCTGTATTTGCCTGTCTCCACTCTTGGGGGCAGCAGTTTGTCCCATTTTCTTCCCTTCATTTATGGATCTAAGAAGCATTGCTGATTTTTCAGTCTGTTCAGCTTTTTACTTGTTAGGACATAATGGTGACTTCCAGGTTCCTGACACACAAAACCAGAAACCGGAAGTCTCCATCATTTTTTAATCCTTTCCATTTATTTATTTTCCACCATAACACTGGTCTTCCCTATGCATGTTAGATATGTATTCTTTTATTATTAATATTCCTCTACCACCTAAATATGAAAGTTCAATGGAAACAGATAATTTGGCTTTTATATTCACTACTATTTTCCTAATACCTAGAAGCATGGCTAGCAATTAGTAGGAATTTAATAAATATTCAAAAAAGAAAAAAAGGAAGGAAAATATATGCCCCAATTTTGTGGGAAAACTTCAACAGCAAAGAAGTGCTGTAATCTAGAATAGATATTGCAATAAACATATAGTAGTGTACAAATATGTTTGCATAGTATACAAGGAGTTGGAATTTTTTTAAAAGGTTAATTTATTTGCAATTCTAGATTTTACTTACATGTTGCCCTTTGTATTACACAGACATGTAATCAATCTGAAACAAGAAATAGAAATCTATTCCAACCACCTAACACTGGAGGAATGGTAAATAAGATACTATTGGAAAGAAATATGGATATTGCACAAGAGCCCAAACCAGTGGCAAAAAGAACAATCAGTTTCACAAGATGCTGGAAATGAGAACTGGAAAGTTAAGAACAAAGATAGTAAAAGGAACAGTTGCAGAAAAGAATGCTTGTTTTGCTTTGTCTCTATGTATTTTCTTTTTCTTACTCAGTTTAAGATCTTCTTTGTTTCAACAAAGCTTTTCTTTTGTAATTATGGTTTCCATCTGTCTGGGACAATATCACATAGGTTTATTTTCTTACTTCTCTCCTTGAACAAATTTGTTAGACCTCAGAATGCAGATAGAATAAAATCGTCCCAGAGAATGGCCATGAGTGATTCAGCCCAGGCTATACTTATTCACAAGATCACCTAGTAAGATGAAGCAGAGAATTATATGGGGCTATGGGAAAAGTTGTATTTAAACTGGGGCAAATGTACTTATCTTTTATTTGTGTTTTATTATATTGCAGTGAGCAATAAAGATGGTTAATTCCATTCCTTTCTATATACTAGAAATTCTCTAGTCTGAAGAAAATAGTCCCTTGCATTTGTTTACCTTATTGGGTCCTATCTACCCACAAAAGACAGTTTTCCATATTTTCTAGTGTAATAATAAAAGAAACTACTGTTAGCTTCTCAAAAAAAGCTTCAAATAGTTTGATTTATTTCCAGATTAAACAAAGTGACTTTTACATACCCATTTCACCCCCACGCTGAAAAAATGAAATCACTGGCTAACATCTTTATTCTTAAAACATTTTACTAGTTCTACTTCTGTTGGCCAGAGCAACAGTAGAAGAGAGGAGATAAAACAATTAACAAAATACGAGCGAAAAATAAGGCTGGATTTTCATTTTCTATACTTATTTGTTGCATTTTCTTAGAAAATTTGAATAAAACTCTCTCAGACTGTCATCTTCTTCTATGTAAAATGAAGATAAACACATTAATTGTCTGTGCTTGAAGTTTGGAAACCATGATGTGTCAAATAAACATAAGGTATAGTTACTATTATTCACCTTGTTAATAATCAAACATTCCTGCTATGTTATTCTTATGTCTTTTTATTTTCATAAATAAGTATAAGAGAGTTAAAGCTTCATAACATTTTTTAAGGAAAAGTACAACACATCCAAAACTGTTGCGGTTTCACCTAACCACATTTACAAGTAAGCATATGTTCAATAGCATATTCTCTTTAACATATTTAAGTTAAAAAAGCTATTTCTTTCATTAGTAAGAACATGACAAGAGCAATCAGATTAATTTGGTGACTTTTAAGCACTAACCAGGAGCTAGCTATCTTTTCCTTTAACATGTTCAAGGTACCTATTTGCTTTTAATTATTAGAACCATGCAAGTAACTGTTAAAGCCTTTGTGCCCGCCTCCCTCCACACAGATAGCCCCAGTGATATTCTCACCAGAAAGGGGAATTCAAATTCCATTATCTCCCATTATCTTACAAGGCATTTTACTTCTGCTAGCTTTAATTAAGTTAAAATCTGTTTCACTTGCATTACTGATTAAAACTAATTGAGTTTGTTGTTTAATTCTATCTTAAAAGTCTTCTATTGCTTCAATGGGTTTACTTCCAAATGGAATTGCTTTGGAGGGGAAGTCTCTGCAATATCAGGACTAAATCTGATTTCATCAATTTCATTAATAGTCTCTGAATTTATCCCACTTGGGGAAATTTCTCACACTCAAACCCTTAAGAATACTTTTTGCACGTTTAGGCAGTGAAGATGATTCAACAGTGATAAAATATAATCTTTGCAGTATGATGAAAAAATTGGCAAAATGAGAAAAACATCAGTGTTTGGTTATTTCAATTCAGAGGAAAGAGATTGGCCTGATTTATCTTTTATTCATTTATTATTTAAAAATGTACTACTGTGACTTCAAGCCAACTATTAACAAATGTTTAAGAATCTTAAATTATAAAATATTAATAAGATATTAAATATTCTATATAATATTTGTCATAAGTGTGTCTATAACTAAGCTTTTTATGAACCAAGAAAGAAATAAAATAAACTACTCTTTGCCTTATTCTGAGTTATAAAAAATAAGACCTCAAAACCAACAAGCGCTGTTCCAAATTTACAATTGATGCCATTCTACAAATTTTCTAGCTCGTGTAGCTCAACCATTGTACTGTAGCCAAATCTCACAGGAACTCTTTTAATCTTCTGCATCCACTGAGAAGATGGCAAGAATATAATCCTCAAAGCAGAGGAGATAAGATAAAACACAGCTCCCAAACTCACTGGACCCCGGTTCACAGTAGGCTGAAATCAATAGACAGTCAATCTTGGGCTTCTTTTGCCTACAGCTCTGTCCAAGGGCCATTATAACTCTGGCAGAAAATCTAATTTGAAAATAGTCGAGGAGGAATAAGAAATTCTAATTCAGATCTTTGCAAGCTAATATTGATTTAATTTTCCTTTCAAAGCTACAGTAGTATGATTTTTTTAAAGATACATTGGTATTTTGACAGCTTGAGATTGAATACTCAGTTTTCACATGAATTTTCATGCTTCAAAATAGTCATGGCTTATTGTCATTTGGAATGAGAGATGAATGTGAATCTTTTGCAAGCTTACCAGTTACGAATATGTAGCTAATTATACAGCTTCCATAATGCAATGCAGCGTTATTGAATTGTATTCATTTCTTCATTCATCTTGATCTTCTTAATGTGAGCAAAACTGAATTTCTTTAGTTTAAGTATATTCTCCCAAAGAAAGCCCATTAATAATGATGTTGCGCACATGAAGAATACGTGATAGAAAAATTAAAGAATGGCATCTTTAATTTGGTAGCAGAATGCTATGGTGTGATTAGGCCTATTCTGTGCTGTATAGGGAACAAGAAAAACTGGCTTATAAAAATGTTATAGAGAATGTCATATACCAGTGCACTCAAGTGTGGCTGTTTGTAAACATAGCATATTTTTATCTCGAGAATACAAAGAACTTCCTCTAATACTTGGACAATGAAAAAGCAGTAGACTAAATGTAGTGGTGAGTCAGTACATTGCTCTCATTTCTCATCTTCAATAATGTTTGATATAAATGGATTTATTTTTTAGTGTACATTACTATCACTTATGGGAAATACCAATGAAATTTCAATAATAGTGATATTATTGGGAAAAAGGCAATGTTAAAATTTCGAAATGTCCTCTAAGGAGAAATGAAAGTAACAGTGATGTTCTAGTTATTGTTATTTTTTTAATGACAGAAATTCAGTGCACTGAAAGAAAATACTTATGGTGGGAGGTGGTATTTGCCATACAAGAAGTTAACAAATATAATGATAGAAGAGGAGAACTTGTCTACATACAACACTTTCATCAAGTAGCAAAAGCTTGAGCTTGAAATCTGTCAGTGAGCAAAGACTTTTCAGAGTTTAACCATTTTCAAAATATAGGCAATTGACAACCTTCTGGAAAGAATTCACGATTCTAAATGCCATTAAGAACACTCATGATTCATGGAAAGAGGTCAAAATATCACCATTAACAAGAATTTGGAAGAAGTTGATTCCAACTCTTATGGATGACTTTGAGAGGTTCAAGACTTCAGTGGAGGAAGTAACTGCAGATGTGGTAGAAATAGCAAGTAACTAGAATTAGAAGTGGGGCCTGAAGATGTGGCTGAATTGCTGCAGTCTCATGATAAAACTTCAATGGATGAGGAGTTACTTATTACAGATGAGCAAAGAAAGTGGTTTCTTGAGATGAAATCTATTCCTGGTGAAGATGCTGTTGAAATGACAACAAAGGATTTAGAATATTACATGAACTTAGTTGATAAAGCAGCAGCAGAGTTTGAGAGAATTGACTCCAATTTTGAAAGAAGTGCTACTGCGGATAAAATGCTATCAAACAGCATTGCATGGCACAAAGAAATTGTTCATGTAAAGAAGAGTCAATCGACGTGGTAACCTTCACTGTTGTCTTATTTTAAGAAATTCACACAGCTACCCCAAACTTCAGCAACCACCACCCTGATCAGTCAGCAACCATCACCATTGAGGCAAGACCCTCCAACAGCAAAAAGATTTTGACTCACTAAAGGCTCAAATGGTGGTTAGCATTTTCAGCAATAAAGTATCTTTAAATCAAGGTATGACTTTTTTTAGACGTAATGCTGTTGCACACTTAATCAACTATGATATAGTGTAAACATAACTTTTATGTGCACTGGGAAATCAAAATATTTGTCTGCATCACTTTACTGCAGTATTTGCTTTGTTGCGGTGGTCTGGAACTGAACCTGCAATATCTCCGAAGTACCCCTGTACTCATTTTCAAATAATTATTTAAAATTGTACTTTTACGCATAAAGACAGTTAATGATAAAAATTAAAATATCGAATATGTGATGTGTTATTTAAACATGGAATTATCTGAATTAGCGTGATCATTAAGCAAAATAATCATTTTGTTTTAAAATGTTTATCACTCAACTTTTGGAATATTTTAAAATATATTTTTAGACCTTGAAGAAAATACTAAAAATATAAAAAATTAAAATTTGACTATTAAAAGTAAATTTTTGGAAGTCAACGATGTAAATAAATCTTGGCAAATATTGTTCAAATGTTACTTCCTGTATTAAATCTATATTCTCTGATTTGCTATTTTGCATTCCAATCTGCAGTTTTATTTGAAATGTTTAATTTATTCTTAAGTAATATAGACATTATAGATATAAGTACATCTCTAAAATCGGTTTAAGAAATATCATTAATAGGTACATATTGAAAAATAAAGGCACTATTTGTCCATAGAACCTCATTTTCTGCATTTCTCATGAAATTCTTTCTTAGAACAGGTAATGCTCTAGTGTTCATGTTATATTTCTCAGAGCTATCACAGCTAGATAATTCCTGATATAGCAGTGAATGATGCTAATCCTGTGTTGAATTTCATTTCTCTAGTTCTAAGTAATTCAGTAGAGAGTGAAGAGATATCCTAGATGGGCTTTCCTTCAAGCAGTGCCACACGCTACAGTCATTTAAAAACCTCAGAGACCTATGGCTCTGCAGTAAATGGCTCAAACTGGCAATATGCCTATAGCAGCATTAACTTTTGATTTTTGATGGTGCTTGTTTTATATTTTTAATATTGCACATGAGTGTCAGGATTTGGACTATCATATAAAGGTAATACACAAATGCAATGAGATCCATGAGTCTACTGTAACCTGTCTTTATCTCCTCTGCCACTCCTTCTCAAAGAATTATGATTGACAGATCACCAATTAATTCTTATACATTTTGAAGGGATGGTGAAAGTAAGGAGGGAAAAACACCTTCAAAAGGAGAATTTACAGTGAATAAAGGTACTAGTTGGCTTTGAGCCTGTGGTTTTTGCTCACCTGTGCTTGCTGACTCAAGTCCAGTATAAATACTCCTGAAGACTTTGCTCTGCATCCAAAAGTAAATCAAAATATCAAGAGCACTCACAATGGATTCTTGATAATTTCAGTAATGAAAGGATAAGGAAATGTAAAAATCTCTGCAAAAACTATCTACTTTTTTTAAAGCATATTAAACTAGAGATCAACCAATAATTTATGCTAGCATTGAGAGAAATAGTTCCTAGAATAGTTAGGAAGTGTTAGATCTATAGATATATTTGAATGTACTTAGTTACATGAGAAATGAAATACAGCAACATATCACCCACATGAACTCAGCTTAAAAAAATTCTGAAGAATTAAAATAATTGTCTTAATATCCATTTACTAAAAGATAAACAATTTTATCATGCCATTATCTCTATTATCTCTCAATCTTTCCCTTGAAGGTTATTTACTTTTAATTTAAAGATAATTCTCATTAGCTTAGTAATTCAGTTTCCAATTGCATAAACATGACACACAGGAAAATAACAAGGGAAAGGAAGAAATCCTGAGAGAAAATAAACTAGTACACTATTAGGAAGTGATCCTTGATGACAAAAAGAGGGGAACACGAAAACACAAAAAGAGACAATCGGAGATAATTTTGCACAAGGTTAAGTGATCCTGGACCACACAGTAGACTTCAAGGCTGTAGCTGTAGGAATTCCAGCACAATTACAAAATTGCTTCTCAGAATAACAACCCTGAATATTCAAGAAAGATTTCAACACTTTTCCTGAAAAATTTAGAGGAATATACAGCTTTCTCTATATATGCATGTATGTATATAATTTATAAAATGGAAATAGGTTGCTGATAATATCTTCTAAACTAAAACTTAAGTATTAAAGTACATGGCTGGATAATGAACATTAAATAGAAAATTATGTAAAGTAAAAAGAGAGGAGGATTAGTCCAAATTTCTCTTAAAATTTATTTGCAAATAAGGGTAAAATCGGAAAAGAACTTTTTCATTTTATACATGAAATTATATAGTTTCCGCATTTTTGTAATTAGAATGTTAGAATCAAGCATAAAAATGTAATTTTTTTTATTAAGGTAACAATGGCTTATAACATTATCTAAATTTCCGTTGTACATCATTGTATTTTGATTTCTGTGTAGATTATCATGGTAACCACCCAAAGACTGGTGATCATCCATCACCACAGACATGTGCCTAATCAGCCCTTTCACCATGCTCACTCTCCCTTTACCCTCTGCTAACCACCAATCCAATCTCTGTCTCTATGTGTTTGTTTGCTGTCGTTTTTATCTTCTATTTATGAGTGAGATCATACGGTATTTGACTTTCTCCTTCTGAGTTATTTGGCTTAGCATAATACCCTCAAGGTCCATCCATGTTGTTGCAAATGACAAGATTTCATCTATTTTACAACTGAGTAGTATTCCATCGTATATATGTACCACATCTTCTTTATCCATTCATCCCTTAATGGGCACCTAGGTTACTTACAAGTCTTGGCTATTGTACATAATGCTGCAATGAACATAGGGGTGCATGTATCTTTACACATTTGTGTTTTAATCTTCTTTAGATAAATATCCAGCAGTGGAATAGCTGAATCATATGGTAGTTCTATTCTTAATTTTTTTGAGGAATCACCATACTGTTTTCCATTTTGCACTCCCACCAATGGTGTATGAGAGTTCCCTTCTCTCCACATCCTCTCCAAAACTTGCTATTTGTTGTCCTGTTAATTATACCCATTCTGACAGTGAGGTTATATCTCACTGTAGTTTTGATTCGCATTTCCCTAAAAATTAGTGATGTCGAACAACTTTTCATGTGCCTATTGATCATCTATATGTCTTCTTTGGAGAAATGTCTGTTCAGATGTTTTGCCCCTTTTTTAATTGGGATGTTAGTTTTTTTGTTGTTGAGATGTATGAGTTTTTGGATATTAACCCTTTACAAGATATATGGTTTGCAACTATCTTCTCCCAATTGTTAGGTTGTCTTTTCATTTTGTTTATGGTTTCTTTTGTTGTGCAGAAGATTTTTAGTTTGATGTAGTCCCTTTTGTTTATTTTTTCTGCTGTTTCCTTGCGTGGTCAGACATGGTACTTGAAAATATGCTGCTAAGACCAATGGCAGAGAGCATATTACCCATGTTTCCTTTTAGAAGTTTCATGGTTTCAGGTCTTACATTTGAGTTTTTAATCCATTGTGAGTTAGTTTTTGTGCATGGTGTAAGATAGTAGTCTACTTTCATTCTTTTGCATGTGGCTGTCCAGTTTTTACACCACCATTTATTGAAGAGAATTTTCTTTCTTCATCGTATATTCTTGGCTCCCTTGTCAACAATTCACTGTCCATAAATGTTTCGGTTTATTTCTGGGCTCTCAATTCTGTTCCATTGATCTGTGTGTCTGTTTTTGTGTCAGTACCATGCTGTTTTGATTACTATAGCTTTATAGTATATTCTGAAATCAGGGGTTGTGATGCCTCCAGCTTGTTCTTTTCTCTCAGAATTGTTTTGGCTATTCAGAGTCTTTTGTTGTTTCATATAAATTTTAATATTCTTTCTTCTATTCCTGTGAAACATGTCATTGGACTTTTGATAGGGATTGCATTGAATCTATAGATTGCTTTAGGAAGTATAGACATTTTAACTGTGCTAATTCTTCCAATCCAACAGCACAGAATATCTTCCCATTTATTTATGTCTTCAATTTCTTTCAACCACGTTTTATAGTTTTCAGTATACAGGACTTTCACCTCTTTGGTTAAATTTTTTCCTGGATTTTTATTCTTTTTGTTGCAATTATAAATGTGATTGTATTATCAATTTTTCTTTCTGCTACTTTGATGTTGGTGTACAGAAATACAACTGATTTTTGTATGTTGATTTTGTATCCTGCAACTTTATGGTATTCATTTATTATTTCTAAATGTTTTTGGTGGATTCTTTAGCATTTTCTATATATAAAATCATGTCATCTGCAAATAGTGACAGTTTCACTTCTTCCTTTCTGATCCATATCCCTTTTATTTCTTTTTCTCCCTTGATTGCTCTGGCTAGGACTTCTAATGCTATGTTAAATAAGGGTGGCAAAGATGGGCATCCTTACCTTTTCTTAGAAGAATAGCTTTCAGTTTTTCTCCATTGAGAATGATATTAGCTGTAGGTTTGTCATCTATGGCCTTTATTATGTTGAGGTACTTTCTTTCTATACCTATTTCATTCAGAGTTTTTACCATAAATAGATGCTGTATCTTGCCAAATGCTTTCTCTGCATGTATTGAGATGATCGTGTGATTTTTATTCTTCGTTTTGTTAATGTGGTGTATCACATTGATTTATTTGCATATGTTGAACCATCCCAGCATCCCTGGAATAAACCCCACTTGATCATGGTGTATGATCTTTCTAATGTATTGTGTATTTGATTTGCTAGTATTTTGTTGAGGATTTTTGATTCAATGTTCATCAGTGATATTGGTCTGTTATTTTCTTTTTTTGTATTATCCCTGCCTGGTTTTAGTATCAGGGTAATGCTGGCTTTGTAGAATGAGGTAGGAACCTTCCACTCCTCTTCAATTTTTTTGGAAGAGTTTGAAAGAGATGGGTATTAATTCTTCTCTTAATATTTGGTGGAATTCACCAGGGAAGCCATCTGGTCCTGGACTCTTATTTTTGGGAGGTATTTGCTTACTGCTTTGACCTCCTTACTGGTGATTGGTCTAATCAAATTCTCTACTTCTTCTTGATTCAGTTTTGGAAGGTTGTATGATTCTAAGAGTTTATCCATTTCTTCTAGATTATCCAATATGTTGGTGTATAGCTTTTCATAGTATTCTCTTGTAATCTTTTGTACTTCTGAGTTGTCCATTTTAATATCTCCTTTAATAGCTCCTCTTTCATTTCATTTCCTTTCTGATTTTATTTATTTGAGACTTCTCTCTTTTTTTCTTGATAAGTCTATGTTATTTATCTCTCCCAAAAAACAGCTTTTCATTTCTTCGATTTTTTCTATTTTTTTTTAGTTCTACTTCAATTATTTCTGTTCTGATTTTTATTATTTCTTGCTTCTACTGATTTTGGGTTTTATTTGTTTTTCTTTTTCCACTTTCTTTATGTGCACTGTTAGATTGTTTACTTGAGCCTTTTCTTGTTTGTTGAGCTAAACCTGTATTGCTATAAACTTCTCTCTTATAGTTGCTTTTGCTGCATCTCATAAATTTTAGCATGTTGTGTTTTCATTTTCATTTGTCTCCAGGTATTTTTTGATTTCTCTTTAGACTTCTTCGTTAACCCAATTATTGTTCAGTAGCATTTGTTTATTCTCCACATAGTTGTGGCTTTTCCAATTTTCTAGTTGATTTCTAGATTCATACTGTTGTGGTCAGAAAAGATGCTTGGTATTATTTCAACCTTCGTAAATTTGTTGAGACATATTTTGTAGCCTAATATGTTACCTATCTTGGAGAACATTCCATGTGCATTCAAAAAGAAACTATATTCTGCAATTTTGGGGTGGAATGTTCTGTATATGTCTCCTACATCTTTCTGGTCTAGGGAGTCATTAAGGCCAATGTTTCCTTATTGATTTTCTGTTTGGATGATCTATCCATTGGGGTGAATGGAGTGTTAAAGTCCCCTACTATTATTTTGTTTCTGTCTGTTTCTCCTTTTATGTCTGTTAATAACTGCTTTATATATTTAGGTGCTCTTACGTTGGGTGTATAAATATGTACAAGTGCTATAGCTTCTTGTTGGATTGTTCCCTTTGTCATTATGTAGTTCCCTTCTTTATCTCTTGTTACAGGTTTTATTTTAAAGTCTATTTTATCTGGTATATGTATTGCTACCCCAGGTTTCTTTTCATTGACATTTACTTGGAGTATCTTTTTCCTTCCCTTCACTTTTAGTTCGTGAGTGTCTCTAGGTCTGAAGAGTGTCTCTTGTATACTATATTTATATGGGTCTTATTTTTTTATCCAATAGGCCACCCTATGTCTTTTGACTGGAGCATTTTGTCTGTTGACATTTAAAGTAGCTATTGATAAGAATGTACTTCTTGCTTTCTTGTTACTATTTTTCTGGCTATTTTAGATGTCTTCTCTGTTCTTTTCTTCTTCTCTTTTCCCTGTGGCTTGATGCCTTTCTTTAGTATTATGTTTGGGTTCCTTTCTCTTAATTTTTTTGTATTTATTATAGGTCACTGGTTTATGATTATCATGAGGTTCATATACAATAACCTACATATATAGCAATCTACTTTAAGTTGATGGTCTCTTTAGTTTGACCTCTTGCTAAAAACTCTACTCTTTTACTCCCCTTCTCCCACATTTTATGTCTTGATATATATCTAATCCCTTATTTTGTGCATGTATATCCATTACCATGTTATCATGGAAATAGATAGTTTAGTACTTTTGTCTTTTGACCTGTGTATTAGCTTCATAGTTGGTGATCTGCTACCTTCACTGTATACTTGCTTTTACCAGTGATTTTATTTCCTTTTTTTTTGATAATTTTCTTATTCCTATTTATGCTCTTTTCTTTTCCAATTAGATAATTCCCTTTAGTATTTCTTGTAAGGCTATTCTCTTGGTGACAGACTCCTTTAGTTTTTCCTTGTCTGGGAAGCTCTTTGTTTCTCCGTTCATTCTGAATGATAACCTTGCTGGGTAGGATATTCTTGGCTGTAGGTTTTTTCCTCTCAGCACTTTATATTGTGCCACTTGTTCTAGCCTATAGGGTTTCTGCTGACAAGTCACCTGGTAGCCTTATGGGGTTTCCTTTGTATGTAACTTGTTTCCTTTCTCTTGCAGTTTGGTATTCTCTCTTTATCTTTTACCCTTGACATTTTAATTATAATGTGCCTTGGTGTGGACCTTTTTGGGTTTATCTTGTTGGATACTCTCTGTGCTTCCTATACCTGGATGTCTGTTCCTTTCCTTAGGTTAGGAAAGTTTTCAGCTATTATTTCTTCAAGTAGATTCTCTGCCCCTTTGTCTCTCTCTTCTCCTTCTGGGACACCTATAATATGGATATTAGTGTGCTTGATTTTGTCCTAGAGGTCCCTTAGACTGTCCTCATTCTTTTTAATTCTTTTTTCTTTTATTTGTTCAGCTTGGGTGATTTCCTCTCATCTTTCATCTAGCTCACTGATCCATCCTTCTGTATCATCTACTCTATTATTATGTCCCTCTAGTGAATTTTTCATTTCCATTATTCTTCATTTCTGATTGGTTCTTTTTTAATTTTCCAATTCTTTGTTGAAGTTCTCAATAAATCATCCCTTCTTCTCCCAAGATCAGTGAACATCCTTATGACTATTAGTTTGTACTCTTTATCAGGTAGATTGTTTATCTCTGTTTCATTTAGTAGTTTTTCTGAGGATTTGTCTTGTTCTCTTATTTGGAACATATGCCTTTGTCTCCCCATTTTGCCTTTTTCTCTGTGCTTACATCTATGTATTAAGTAGATTGGCTATGTCTCCCAATCTTGGAGAAGTGGCCTTATGTAAGAGATGCCTTATGAGGCCAGGAGTGTGCTTCCCTCTCATCAACAGTTCCAAGTGTTCCAAGAGCATCCCTTCTGTGGGCTATTTGTGTTCTTCTGTTGTGGCAGAGTTCTTCTTGCTGAAGATGCAAAGGAAGCCTAGGCTGTCCCGCTGGCCAGCTGATTATAATGCTCAGCTGTGTGTGGCTGCTATGGTCCCTTCACTCACTTTATTGGGTGTAGGGAGCCATAGCATAGTTGGCTGTAAGGTCTAATAACACATTTCTGCTGCAGTTTTTCTGTTAAGTCAGTAGGCCCCCAGTGTGGCTGGTTGCTAGACTCAGGGGCTTACAATTGCTATAGACCTCTGGCCTGCAGGGCTGTTGTCAGCCCTCTCAGGAGTGTGCATAGGTGGGGCTTGCCCCAGGCATGCAGCACAACTGTTTCAGGTGTTGGAAAGTGCTGATCTCCTATTTGGATTTTTGAGAAGAACAAGTCTGCTGCAGCTGACAAGCCCCACTGCCCACAGCCACACACTCCATCAGTGCAGCTCTGCCCCATGTGTACTCCTCAACCCACTGACAAGGACTCACTCACCATGCTGCAGAGGACCCACACACTCTGCCAATGCAGGCCCACCCCTTTTGCATGCCCTGCCCCTTATAGGTGTACCCACTCACCCCATTGTAGAAGTCCACACACTCCACTTATGTGGGCCCACAAGTTGCCCAAGGGCTTGTTGTTAGGTGGGGCCAGTCCCTAGGGAGGGTTGCCTGCCCTGGCTGAGCTGGATTAAACCAGTGTTCTAGTGGGTGGGGCAGACACCTGTGTTAGCAGGTTAGGGGAAGACCTCTAATGGCATCTGCCAGTGTCTGTGTCAGCATACCTGTACAAGGTCACAATAATGACTGCTGCCAATGTGTCAGTCCCTGGGCAGTGGTCACAGCCTGGAGAGGTCTCACCTCTCATTAAGGTGCACCCAGATACTACTGAGTGAGTTTCTTTTCACCAAAGGACTATGTACCTTTCTTTCTGATGATTTTAGGCTGCTTTTCAAAATGGCTGAATTTGTGCATGGGCCCTTTGAGAACAGCCTTTTCCTTCCCTTATTTCTGATGGCATTTCTGGAGACATTCCCCATTGTTAATAGCCAGCAAAGCCAGATATTATGACACTTGTCTCAGTTGTCCTGAGTCCAGAAGCTACTTATTATGGCAAAGCTCTCCTTCTCAGATCCCCCACTCCTCCAGAAAAAGCTTTGTACCTTATGATTGCTCCCAGCTGTGAAGCATCATGGCTACTATATGGCCTTCTCTTCTCCTGAAAAGAATTTATGCCTTTTCCACCTCAGTCAGCACTGCCCCTTGCTGTGGGGGTTCTTTTTATCCAGTTTTCAGTTCTCTCTCAGGGGTTATTGTTTCAAGAGTAGTTGTAAATTTGTTGTGTCCATGGGGGGAAGTGAGTTCAGAGTCCTCATATGCCACCATCTTGACCTAGATCCAAAATGTTATATTTAAAAGCACCTCAGTGATTCAGGCAAATATATCATAAACTTATTGCACGCCTGTACTGTGTCTATTTGAGCACAACTGGGAGGGGCTGTTGAAGGAATGTCTCCATATTGTAATCTTCTGTGGAGAAAACATCCTGAACTGAGGGTGTTTCCAGTGGACCTGTGTTCTGTTTTGATATTAAAGCAGAAGAGAGATGAAACAGACATTGATAGAGTTATCAACTGTAGAGCAAGATCCTGGAAAGAGGTGATTGCTTGGGAAATTTCAGTGTTATAGAAATCTCTGTGGCAGAAATCTACCTCAAGGTTGCCTCATAAAGCTAAGATGCCTAAGGATGGCTTCAGGCCATCTTAGATTGCTCAACTAAAGGGAGCAAACAATATGATCAGGACTTTCTTGGCTTCTCCTTCTTGCCATCTCTTGGTTCTACTCCTCTCTACACACTGGTGTCATGCTTTTGTGCTGTAAATGTCTTTTTCCTTGTGTTTAAGAGAGAAAGTCACTTGAAACTGCTTCAAGTGAAATCACTTTACGTTTCTACTAATGAGTTCTCAGAGGCAATTGATAGCTTTTTTTAACTAGTTCTTACAGAGAAGAATTGTAAAGGATTTTGATTAGCCTGGCTCTGGTTACATGTTTTTATCTGAATAAACCTCTGTGGTCTGGGGAATATGAAACTATCAGACAGTCTGAGTTAAATGCTCACCCCTTAAATGTGTTTAGGAACGGAGCACCATGGACAGCTCCACCAGGTCCACAAGTGGAAGAGGAGCAATTCTCCAAAAGAAGAAATGCCAGGCAGATACAAGCTTTGGGCAGTTCGTGACCTTTTGGAACAGTGGTCTTCAAGGAAAAAATAAATAAATGCTTCAAATGGAAGAGAGAATATTTCGCACTTTATAGAAGACCACCAACTCCTATGAAATCTACTGAGAGATGGACCTTGTAAGTCTGCAAATGTATGAGAAACAAAACTAAAAACAAAACTAAATTTTTGCAACCACTTTATCTCTAGTAACCAAATTCTACTACAAGGAAACAACCATTACTACTGCCTGATATTTACTGAGCACCTATGCTATGCTCAGCCTATGATATAGCTTATATCATTCAAAGAGAAACTCAATAGGACAGATTTTATTATGACCTCCATATAACAAATAGAGAGACTGAAAATTTTAAATTTTTTTAACTTGCCCATGTTCATACCTAGTAAAAGAGTCAAGATTCACAGTCATATTTGATTTTAAATGCCATGTTCTTAAGTAAATAGCCCAATACGGTTTTAGTTCCTTGAAGCAGGAATTATGCTTTTTAAAATCTGTACGCTCAACGCCTATGATTTCATCTGGCACACGGTATGTGAATATGTGGTTGTTCATGATTGCATAAATGTTGATGCATCTCCCAGTTTTGGAGCCTCAAACTTTTCCTTTTTTTTTTTTTTTAATTTTTTTTTTTTAAGATTTTATTTTTTCCTTTTCCTCCCCAAAGCCCCCCCCGGTACATAGTTGTATATTCTTCGTTGTGGGTCCTTCTAGTTGTGGTATGTGGGACGCCACCTCAGCGTGGTTTGATGAGCAGTGTCATGTCCGCGCCCAGGATTCGAACCAACGAAACACTGGGCGGCCTGCAGCGGAGCGCGCGAACTTAACCACTCGGCCACGGGGCCAGCCCCTCAAACTTTTCCTTTTGAACTGTTCCCCGCATGAAGCTTCCTAACAAGTTCTGGGAGAAGAAGAAATTTTCCTCTACACTTCTAGGTTCTTTTGGCCAGTCTAAGAAATAAATTGACATGAGACAAATTAACAGGAGAAAATAAAATTTAATTTTGTGTGTGCAAGAACCCCACATACAGGACAGCTTCCAAGACAAGAAGATCAAAAGAAGTATATATGCTATCCTGAGCCAAAGAACAGGATAGGGGCCTGGGGTGTCAGAGGGAATGTTGGTAATTCACAGAACAATAGGAAGAGCAGATATTCAGTAATTAGATGTTTGCCCTGCCATACAGATAGGCCATAAAAAGTTATTTCTGGGGGCTGTCCCATGGGCGTAGTGGTTAATTTTGTGTACTCCTCTTTGGTGACCTGGGGCTCGCGGGTTCTGATCCCAGGCATGGACCCACACACTGCTCATCAAGGTGTACTGTGGTGGCATCCCAAGTACAAAATAGAGCAGGATTGGCACAGATGTTAGTAATCTTCCTCAGTAAAAAAAAAAAAAAAAAATCTCAATTTCTTTTAGCTCAAAATATTCCACATGCCAAAGTGGCACATCTTGGGGAGGCCTGTTCTGAACCCTTTCAAGGTAAAACAGTATTCCTAATCTTACTTACTTATAAACCCAAAGAAGGAAAGCAGAACAAATATTTTTCCTTAAAATACTACTAGATTCATTCATTCTTTCATTCAAAACTATGAACTGAGGGCCTTCTAAATGATGTGTGCTGCTTTGGCCTTTAGGACCAGAGGTACATCTCTGACTGAGGAGTTTATATTCCAGGGGGAAGGAGGAGATAGATAATAAACAATGAAAACATAATATATAAATAAATTACTCACTATCTTAGAAAATAGGTGCTATGGGGAAAAAAATGGACAGGGTAAGAGGATCAGGCATGCAGGGGGTTAGAGTAGGGAAGGAAGGTGGTTATACTAAATGGGTGTACCACATGAAGTTTAAGAGTTCAAATCTCAGTTTAAATGTTAGCACACTGGATAGAAAAAGGGAAATGTGAATTCTGCTTCTTTGGTTATTGCTGGATTTCTACTGACCTAATAGAAAGAAAAATGCATTTTTTTTAAATCAAAAAAGTAAAATAGATCTTTTTTCTCATCCTGCAGGACTATTTAATGAATTAAGGAAGGGGTTACTATTTTGATTTCTTTGGGAAATAGAAAAATATCACATCATTCAATTATTAAAGAAATATTTTTGGAGTAGGAAAACAAGTTTATTTGATAAAAAGTCTGCTTACGGAAATGCTCTTTTATTACTTTCTCAAAGGATAGTAACTGAAAGAGCTCCTTAGTGGCTTATGGTTTAGAAACTATTAAGAACAAATCTGTAATTAGCACATAACGATGTTATAAATACAGAGGCAATCAAAATGTTTGATGTGCTTGAAAATATAGTTCTCTTAGATGTTTAAATCTTATCCAGAAACTTATTTACATTATTTAGTTAAACCACAAAAAAAAACCTGTTCAGCTAACTAAAGAAACTTCAGCCAGATGCTCTGTAACTTTTGAGTTTGTTAAATCTAAATGAATGCTTTTTTTGTGGTTTGTTATCATGGTCACCATTTTAAACTTACCTGTCAAGTTTTTTTTTAATGACTCTTAATATTTGAATATTTTCTCAATATCTAGCCTACCACCATGTAAGAAAATTCATTTTAGAATTACAGTTCATATAATTTGGTATCTCTTCACAATCCTACCAATGCCTTGATTATTATGAGCTCTTGATAAAATCTGTAAGGAATGTCTGAATGAGTAAATTTTATACTTCAAAGTTCCTATATTTCTTAAAAATGAGTATAAGTAAGAACAGCATTAAATTTTGGAACTCTGAATTCAAGGGCCATCTCCATGGTGTAGTAATGACTTTTTGCACCTTACTGAGCTTCATTTTCTTGACCTAGAAAAGAGCAAAATAATGTCTAACTCACAAGAGTATCCTGAGAATTAAATAGACAATTTAGTTGAGATTGCTTTGTAAATTTCTAAGTATGTTATGACCACATGGAACAATGATTTTCCCAACTAGGAAGCAGAATATTTCTTTCCTTCATATAAGAGGTATTGAATAAAATTTTGTTGAATATTGAATAAAACTCCTTTGGCAGAATAAATTCTAAATGAAGCTCTCCAATTTAACACACACCCACATATTGTTTTTTTTAAAACAATTTGTGTGTAACAGTTTGCTAAGTATAGAATCTACAGAGCAAACCAGCAGTTAACCTTAAAGATTAAAGGGAAAAAAATTGAAAAAAAAATAAAAGGTTACTGCAGAGCAGTTGATCCGTTCTGTCAAAATGCCAGATGTCTTTTACTCTTTGCTTCTGGATATTATTAAAGCTAGCTTCAAGGCTTCTCTATATAACTTTTCCTCATTTTCTTTCTTTCTCCTTCTCCCAATCAAAATGCTGGCTGCATTGCTCAATTACTGGACAAATGTAACTTCCTGTCCTCCTTTGCTCAGCCACTTTTATAGCAGCACTAACAGATGCTGTCATTAAGACCCTCAATGGGAAATCATGAACTAAGTATATTCTTTGTCCTTCTCACTTTTCAATTTTCTTTAAAAAGATAAGACATCTGCTTTAACCCTCTTAAAATTGCAGTTTCTTTGTAACATCAATCTTGCATTTTCCTAATAATAAATAGATATTGAAACCCTAATTTCAGAAGTTTAATTTGTATGGAACTATTTCTTGGTACTGAAATAAATTAAATTTGAGCATAGGCTGGATCTCATTTTGTGCTAATAATTTTATATTTTAATCATATACATGTGAACAGTAAGGATCATGCTTACAAGATTTTCCCATATGTAATTTCAGTGAAAGAACACTTTAAAATATATTGTGGAATTATTCTGAAACACTAAATAAATATTGTGTTTATAAAAACTTCAGGCATAATAACAATAGATGAGCAATTGGAAATACCAGTGTTCTTTATATTCACATATAAAAATTATCAATGCTAGGCTATTAAAACTAAAATACCAAGCTAAACTAAAATATAGGAACATGGAATTTAAATATATATATTAGATTATTAAAATAAAGGAAAATGTTATTAATTCAAAATTTATGATATGTATTGATACCTGTGTTTTGTATTCTTTAACGGTAGTAATACACAAAAATAAATTTAAAAGAAAATATATCATTATTCCTTCACATTAATGTTGTGACCAGTGAACAGAATAATACTTTTTCTAAAAACGAGCTAAGAGTTTTAAGATCTGGATATAGGAAGGAGAGAAATTACCAATTGTTCCCATATATATATATCTTTTTTGTGTGAGGAAGATTGGCCCTGAGCTAACATCTGTTGCCAATCTTCCCCTTTTTGCTTGAGGAAGATTGCCATCAAGCTAACATCTGTGCCAATCTTCCTCTATTTTATGTGGAATGCCACCTCAGTGTGGCTTGATGAGCAGTGCTAAGTCCATGCCTGGGATCCGAACCTGTCAACCCCAAGCTGCTGAAGCAGAGCATGTGAACTTAACCACTAAGTCACTGGGCTGCCCTGTTCCTACATTTTTTGTTACTATAACCAGCCATGCAATAGCTCTAACAAGATAAGAAACTTGAATATATTTTTCACAGCAGTAATAAACAGCCATTTTACTTATTTATCCACTATTACTATGGTAAAATCTCGGTTCTCCTTCTACTTCTCCTTTTTCGTTCTCTTTGTCCAGTCTTCTTTCCCTTTTGAAACTCAAAATGTAAGAAGTCCACAAGTTTCTTTTACTCTCTAGGACTGACCCAGAGCTACGGCATTTCCTAGGCCTTGGGTTTTAAACACATTAATGATTCAAAAACTTATATATCCAGACCAGACTTCTCTCCTAAATAATGGCTATTTTTGGGGAGGGAAAAATTTCTCCTCTACCTTTCTAAGTTTTCCTAATTGGTCTAAGAATTAAATTGCCATTAGACAGATTAATAGGAAAAAAACATTTAATTTCTTACATACGGGGGCTCCATAAGAATATGAGGCCCCAAAGACAGTCAGACTCATTTCTGCCAAATATAGCAAAATTCAGACTAATTCATTTTCAAAATACCTAGTTTCAATACGGTTGTTTCAATTATTTACATAAACTGCAGCAAGAATAGTAATTGATAAAATGGGATCTTTTTTGTTTTTTAGATTGGCATCTGAGCTAACATGTGTTGCCAATCTTCTTCTTCCTTTTTTTCCCTTCTTTTTCTCCCCAAAGCCCCCAGTACATAAGTACATAGTTGTATATTCTAGCTGTGAGTACCTCTGATTGTGCTAATAATATTGGATCTTTTTAATCTGTCTCACTGCAACTTTTCACAAAGAATCTTCAGATGGAACATTTGAAAGGGTCTCGAGTCCAGGAAAGCCAAGGCAAAGACTTGCCGTTAGACTTTTCCTGCAGTACCTACAGATTTGGGTGAATTCCACTCTTCTTGAGATCCACAAAATATCCTGAGGTTCTTGCACCTGCCACAAAGTGACATGCCTCTCTCACCTGTTAGGCTGTTGGAAAGACTGTAAGCAAGGTACAAGGCTGTTTTTTCCAAGGGGTTTTTATTGGCTCCATAAAGTCAACCTTAGTTCCTTAAAGCTTTCTGTTCATATCTGAGTTGATGCTTGTTTCTCTCAAATATGACGTTCCAGTCAAAGTTTTGGTAATATAACCAATGCTTCCAATTGTGTCTCGTTACATGGAGAACAGATTCTTATTGAACTTATGGAAATAACTATATTGCCATGAAAAAATAAGAATACTCGCTGAAAGTCTCCTGAGAGATTCTGAATTCTGGAGGGAAGAAAAAGATAAATGTTTCAATTCTGTTTTACAAAGGAATTTGTAAAAATTGCTGTAAGTCATAGTTAGATAAAGAGGAAAGGTTTTCTTATGTCTGGAAAAAAAATTAAAGAACCAGCAATGTTTCAAGCAGAAGTCATAAAAATTATAATCATCTCCATTAGTTTAGTTAGTCCCATGTCATTAATTTTTGTTGATTTTGATCTTTTTCTAGGAGTTTTAGGGAGTCATAAGTTTCTTCATAAGAGTTCTGAAAATTCTTCCCCAGTTCAATAGTATGATCTGAACGTTTATCAGAATTTTGTATTCTAGAATAAGCGTCAGAGTCTTTTCCATGAAAATCTCTGAAGAGGAAACATATTTACAAAAGCATTAGAGTAAAGCGATGTTTCTGTAAATGACAGAGACATAAAAATAGACATGGTTAAAGGTCAGATGAGAGTTCATTAGAACGCAATTAAGAAACTTGATGATTTCTGTGACGCACAACATTTAAGATAATAACTAGAATTATGACAGATAACATTATACCAGGATATATCAGAATTTCAAGAATTTTATACAATTTCTAGAACATTTCAATAAATTACATTCACTCACACAATATAACCTGAGAAGGTTTATCATCACTTATTTGACAATGCTTTCTATGTAATTTTACCATATCAAATCAGCCCAATTAGTTTCACATTTCCCTTTTTATAAGGAGAGAGTACAAATCCTTTGAAATGTTCCCAGGACTCTCTGGAACACTTCAAAGTTTGTTGAGGTAAAAAAGACTTCTTTTAGAATTTTATTTTGGGAACTTTGTCAATAATATCAAAGAGGTTTTAAAACATTTGGTCAAATAGGATCATAGGTCACTGTGAAACAGTGCTTAGTTATCCATTTAACCAAAGTAACAATAGATGTTAAAGGCAAACACATAAAGTTAAATACTGGTTTAAAAAAAACCCAAAAGCCTTAGCTCTTTTAATAGGAAAGATTTAGCTTTCTGAACACAGGAAATTATTTTGATGAAACACAGAATCTTTGTTTTTCCAGGGAGATTATCTTAAAAGGTAAAGAAAAGCCTTCTACAAACTCTCATCAAAAGCAAACTAATAGTTTGAGACAACCTTATTCTTTTAGTGTATGAAAGAAAGTGAAGTTTTAGCTTTATGTAAGTATACTATTGATATTCAACCTTTATAATAATAGTTTAATTTTTAGCCAACTTGACCATACAAGATTCTCTCTTTATCTCTTTCTCTCTGTGTTTTCATATTTTATTTCCATAGTTTGTCCTTCTTTTTTTTTTTTATGCTTCCTGAGATAACCAGCTTTATTTTAGGACAAAACTAATTCATTCCCCTCAAAATATATCTACATTCCTCATGCCTTTTCTTACCCAAAAACACACATCCTACTTTCCCTGCATACAGAGATGTTTCTCTTATTATTTTACCAGTTTTAATTACATATATTAATTCAAATTCTTAACCTTAGGAACCTTATTTCTAGTGGAAACTGAGAAGTAAGCAATTGTGAACTGTCTGTTACACCAGTATGCTCTAGATTGGCAAATTTATGGATACATTTCATAATTTCTAGAATCATACACTTTCACATAGTACAATCTTTAAACATGCCACAGACATGTTTACTAACAGGCCCAGACATCTTTACTTCTCTATAATAAGAAGCCAAAAATAGTTCAACCTATATTTAGAAATTAATGTTTTACTATTTTATATTTTTAGGAAATACTATAGATATTCAATAAATTTTCCATCATTTAACTTAATTTAGCAAAGCTCAACTTTCAAGTTACCAAAAAGATTTTGGAAGCTGTTTTTAAGTACACATACCATAACACATAATTGTTGCTAAATATTTCATCTAAAAACTCTTATCTTGCTTACGTCTATTTAATTTACTTATTTTAATAATTATGTTTTAGATCATCCACAAAAACTTTATGAGAATTTACACAATATCAGTCATCATCCTAAGTTATTCTCCTGGCTGACAAATTTTGTAACAGAGATGACATGAACTTATTTGACTTTTAGTAAACCTAGGTAGAATAAAAGTATTAATTTAATGCTGTTAACTCTAAAGACATACCTGTATTAATTAAACCAACAAACTTAAACTAGCTTTAATATCAAATATTTTCCCACATCATATAGACTTGAAAAGCATTTGGGTTAGTTTCTATTACATTTCTGAGAGTTTTTAGAATACTCAACCTTTAATTTATATAAGTGCCAGTTTGTTTTTAAGCCAATTGAAAGAGCTCCTTTACAGATTAATTTTAACAGGAGAGAAAAATATCACACATCTACAATATACATGCATAGACATACATACACACAGACAGGCACAGAGATTTTTATACTTTTAAAAAATTTAGTCTTGAGATGGATATGTGGGGACCTGGAAATGGCCACCCCAAGATATGTCTCTTTGGCATCAGGATTATTTGAGGCTGATTGCTTTTGATAAACTGGGACAGGGAAGGAGGCTCTGAGGAATGGAACTTGCCCTTTGTTAGGATACGTTTACATTTGTAAGGTAAATCTCTATCTGTAAAAGGTGCCTCCCTCTCTGTACCAGGAAGAAGAAAGGCGATGACCTTCTCTCTAGAAACTCTTAATCAATACCAAAGGCAAGGACTTAAATCTGCATTTTATTGTGCTTCTCTGGTAACCTCCTGTAACTGACTTTCCTCCCCCTCCCAACGTTGGCGTCTCCTTAAAGATTAAGCATCTTTCTTTGGCTGGGAACTGATTGCCGCGCTCATCTGTGATCCCCCCCAGCCTGAGGCAACACACCTGCCACCCCGCAGCGTTCACTGGGCCACCCCGCAGTGTTCCCTGGGACAGCAGACCTATCTGTCATTTCCATCAAGCACTGTGCTGACAGGGCAACCTCGTGACTATTGTAAAAGGGACATTTCAATCATATGTGAAACACCCTGTTTGGGGGTATATAACCACTGTGTGCACCCCACTTCTTCGGTGTCCTTTCTTCCTTCGGGAAGAAAGTCTCTGGGCCATGGATCCTCATAAAGCTTTGTTTGATTTTCTCTTGCTATTCTGTCTCATGTGAATCTAATTCGTTCTCCGGCCAGACGAACCCCCATTTGGGAAGAGGAAATGTCTTCCTCCCCTACAATACAATAGTACAAAACTCACTAGTTTATAAAAGAATAGTTTGATCCAAATTTTGTTTTGGCAGTTGGAAAACGTTAAGTTTATCTGCTCAGATGGCTAAAGCTTTTTCTTTTTCTTTTTACTAATACTTGTAGATAAGATTTTTAAGATTTCTCATTTGCCCAATTCCCAAACAGTGTTTTTTTCCTTCTGATAAGAAACTTCCCTCTAAAGTTTGCATTTCAAAGAATGGCTCTTCTGTCCTAGAGAAGATGTGACTAGAAAATTTACATCACAAAGGCACAAAGAAAATATTCGAGTTTCTTTCAAGATGGAGTTTTGGGGACATATTTACCTATTATCAGAGATCTAGGGTAATTGAAAATTTTCCTTCTTTTTTTTAAGTGCAGGACAACTCTATGTCTAATGTACCAATGTCTACAAACAATTTAAGATAAACAGGTGAGTTTTGGGGATTTGGTAAAGATAGGTGAACTTTTGAATTGCTTCTAGAGCCACATTTCCGGTTTTGTAGAGATTTCCAAGACAATGACAGTTGTTTCAATTCCTAAAGAATTGGGTTGTAGCCTGAATAGCAAAAGACTGACCCACCATCCAACTAAACTTGCTTCTTTATATCAGGGAGATTTCCAACTAAGATGGAAATCAAAATGTTTCTATGTTTCTGAACTTCAGGACAATTATTTAGATTGAAAACTGTTTAAAAGAAATTTTCGATTTAAAAGTGTTTCCAAGTTAAATGGTCCATCATCTGGCTATTGATGAGTAGGATCTGTCAAACCAATATGCTTTTTTATGGGTTAACTTAAGTGCCCCACAGGATTGCAAGGGATACAACCCTCACAAGATCCAAAAAGTTCACTTTCAAAGATAACCAAAAGTCTCAGGACACAAAACGAGACAAATAAGAAGGCAAAGACCTTTTGTTGTCAGAGGCAGTAAAAATGATGTAGTGCAAATGGTGTCTTCAGTTTCCCATGAGAACATGAGACGCCTTCAGTCACAAACCCACTAATCTGTGACACTGGGCAGGTGCCACTAGAATGGGTCTTTTCCAGCACTAACAAGACAATGAAGGTTGAGATGACACAGGCTTCTTATGGACTGGGACTTCTTATGACACTCCTCTGAGCACTGGAACAGCTGGACAGAGACACTAGTCACAAGCCTAGGTTCAACTGGCAGGCAAATGCATGCCGGTTAACACACCCTCTGCTTGGTAAAGACTAAAGAGAATATTCTCACGAGTTATAAAGCCCAACTCTCGAGACATAGAACAAAACAAAGAACACAATAGACAGAGACAAAGAAAAACAATGATATATCTGGGAGGAAAAAGAGCAATTAAAACAAAGGTATTTATACCAAATTTTTACCAGAGTTGCTATATCCACAAAACTAGCTCCAAAAATATTTTCTCTTGCTAATCTAAATTTAATTTAACTCTCATTTCCATTGGACTCCTCCAGACAGAGACCTAGAAGACTTACCTCCCATGGTAAGAACTCCTACCTTCTGCCAGCTTTTGTCAGTTATCGCAGGATCTCTCAGCTGCAGCAGCCCTGCAACGAGCAGTATCCCAGCCAGTAAAGTTGATGCTGCCAATTATACCAACTGTCAGAGACGAAAAATTTCTCCTATAACCTTCTGAGTTCTTCTGACTGGTCTAAGAATTAAATTGACATGAGATAGATTAATGGGAGAAAAATCAAATTGAATTTTGGGTGTATGAGGGCTCCTTAAGAATATGAGGCCCCAAAGACAGTCAGGCAGTTGAGGTTTCTATGCCCGTCCCGAGCTAAAGAGAAGGGAGTAGAGGTCTGGGACTTCGAAGGGAAGACAGGCAAGTAACAGGAAGATGAAAAAAGCAAATGTTTGGTAAACGTTTGTTTGCTGGCCATACAGAAACAATTGTAACAGGTGAAAATTAAACAAAGCTTTATAACATGTATACAGGGGAGAGGCTCAGGCAAACTGAGGAACTCACCAAAATGGTGGAAGCTCTCCCCTTAAATACCACCCTCAGCCAAAGACAAGGAGGATGTTGGGGGTGGGGGAGTCAGTTATGGGAGATTATCACAAAAGCTCAGTAAATAAGAGTAAGATTATTATGCAGATTTAAGTCTTTGACTTCTGCATTGATAAGAGTTTCTAGAGATAAGGTCATCCCCCCTTCTTCCTGGTATAGAGAGGGAGACACCTTTACAGATGGAGATTTTCTTTACAATGTAAATGTCTTTTAACAAAGAGTAAGTAAATTCTGCATTTTAGAGTTTCTCTCCTGTTTGCAGTTTTTAAAAGTAACCAGCCAAAAATAATCCTCATGCCAAAGAGACATATCTTGGGGTGGCTAATTCCAGTACCCCACAATGGTTCTCAACTTGAAATAATCTGCATGCCAAAGTAGCATATTTTGGGGTGGCAATTTTTGCCCCCCTACAACATCCACATTTTAGTCAGCATCCAACTGAAATTCTGATTCTTTGCCCCAGAATATATATATACACTTATATATATATATATATAGACACTTATATATATATACTTACATATATATATATCTCAATAAAATATGACTTTAGTCACTCTCCCATTATTTTGTTTTCTTCTTCTTCAGAGATTTTGTCACCTGAAATATTACATAATTGTATGTTGATTTGCTCATCTCCACTGTACCCCAGAATCTAAAAGGGAGCGTAATGCACATCTCCATAATGAATGGGAAGGAGAAAGAGAATGAATAAGAATGCTGATTGGGCTTTAACAGCATAGAGGTCAATAAAATACAATATTGTATCAGTTTTCTGTGCCCCTGTAACAAATTACCATAAATTTAGCTGCTTAAAAAGATATATATATATATATATATATATATATATATATATATATTTACATCTTGTAGCTCTGTAGAATAGTAATCTTGGCACAGGTCACACACAGGCTAAAATCAGGTGTCAGCAGCACAGCATTTTTTCTGAAGGCTTGAGCGAAGATCTGTTTTCTTGTCCTTTCCAGTTTCTAGAGAACACCTACATTCCTTGGTTTGTGGTCTTCTTTCTCCATCTTCAAATATAGGAACACAGCATTTTACCAAACATAGTATCTTTTACCATTCTTCTATAGTCACATTTCCTCCTGATTCTCTTCTTCCACTTTCCTATTCTGCTTTTAAGGTCCCTGTGATTACATTGCGTGCACCTGGATAATAAAGAATAATCACCCTATTAGCAGACTTAATTTCATCTACCACCTTAATTCTCCTTTACCACGAAACCCAACATATTTATATGTTCTGGGGATTAGAAGATGACATCTTTCAGAAAGACATTTCACTTAACTAAAAATGCCAAGAACCTAATCATGGCAAGGTATATAATATTTAGTGTATAAGAGAGTTGAATTTTAAAAGTCACTGCAGAAATATAGAATTTTTAAAGAAATTTTTGGGCAAGTTGCCCTCCCTTAGAGGAAAATAACATAAGCCAGATCATTGCTTTTGTGTAAGAATTCAAAATAAATGTCAGAATAATATTGTGTGGGAAAAGGAAAAGAAAAGAGAATCTATACATGGACATATTTATAATACTGGGAATTGAATAGCATATTTAAAACATACAAGTTAATGGATGAATCACAAAGGGAAATTTAGAGAACGCATAAGAGAGAAATTTGAACAACCACCGGGATAGCACGATTAAAAGGCACAAACACAATGCAATGTGTAGCTTTGGCAAACAGGATAGACAAGACGTTGAAACTTTTAATCTAGAAAGAATTCTTGAAGTCTATGAAAAAAATACTGAAAAGAGAAAACGTACAAAAAAGGAAAAGTAAATTATAGAAAAAGACATGTAAAAAATTTTAAAGAAGTTCAATATCATGGTAGTCAACTTAATGACTTCGAAAACAACCTCTCTTCTTTATGGCCTGAAATTATCAAAAATTTAAATATGGTAATACTATGTACTCCTTAAGCTGTAGTAAAACAAAAACTAGGAGTTTTCTTAAACATTTAATGTGGAATTTTTAGGGCAATTTCATGATACATTTGAAATATGAAAATGTTGTAAAACACGGTTTTTCAAACCAGCTGTATTTCTTTTATACCACTTAGTAAATTGTTATCACTATGATAATGGTTGCCATAAATTTCTACCAAATATCTAGGTTGGTGCTGGGGTGGAGAGGTTTCTGATAATGTTAGTATTTACGCTTTTCTCTATTCTGGAATCGCCTTCAGAAAACAGTCATAAAATTCATTAGTATAACAATTCCTACTATACTAAGAACAAGAAGTAGCTAAAAGAAACACAAAGATAGAAGCAACTCAGAGATTAGGGGTTATTACAGGAGCCCTGGGCTACGGGGTTGCTTTGGGATGCTTCCTTTAACTGCACTATCAAAGCAACCAGCTTGAGGAGAATAATAGGCTTATGTTACTTCCTGCTAAGCACCACAATAAATAAATAACTAGAATTAATTTTTAATAGCAAAAAGATCTAAAATGCATGTAAATATTATCATTGAATTCATAACATATCCTAAAATTTTTAAGAAGATCTTTTCATACTTAAAAAAAATTAAATTGACTTTTCTCGCTTCCACCAAACATACTTCAGAATCTACATATTCAGATATTGTTGGGATTTTTCTTGGTAAAAAAATAATAAAGCTCATGTTAATCCAATTTTATCTCTGTGAAAATGATGAGATGTTGAGAAAAAATATGTAATTTTCCCCGAATGAAATTCATTCTAGAAACTTACTAAAATGTCACTGATTATGGAAAAGAAAGACTGTTTTCATTCTAGTCAGATGTAACCTGAAAAATTGCTGATAAACTTCAATTACCTTAATAACATGTGCCCAATGCCTTTTGCTTTCTTTCTTTCTTCTCTGTCTCGTACATTTTATTCTAATTATGAAACCTATCCTCTCAGAATCACATTTTTCTTTGGCATCTGTGAAGAATTGAAACTCATTTTGAAAGCTAAGAATGCCTAGAAGTCATAGACAGGTTTAGATAACAAGTTAGGTGTTTTGTCATTTTCCCTGTTATTTATTATTTTGCCCTTATCTCCTTGAGTAAAATAAAGTGCATTGCTTCCAGTCTTTTCAGCCACAATAAGAATGGATAAAGCTTGTTAAATAATATGTTCTCTAAAAATCATGTTAGAATAGATTTGGCTTTTTTGTTTGCTTGTTTATTTGGGGAGTTTTACTGCTATTTTTTGTTTGTTGACGAAAATCTATGTGAGATGAAAATGTCAAGAAACCACAAACAAATTGAACTTTAAGACTTTAAGATGAGCACCCAGTCAAAATAGTTGCAGTTAGGGAGTATCTGGATTCATCCAAGTATAATCAAGTGTGTGTGATATGCCTGTATCTGATATATCTTCAGTTGATATATTTTATTCATATATTACTTTATAATTTTTAATAATTAGGTAGATAAATATTTATGTTACTGCTAACTTAATTTCCTTCTGTCTTTACACTGTCTATAATAGTTAACCACAAATATGTGAGTTAGTCCTATATAAACTTGTCATCTCAATCTTTTCCATTTCTGAGCCTTTCTAAGATGCACGATTGCAAATGAGATCAAGAAAAATTCAGAGCACCAGTTACGTGATAGATGCAAGAAAAGTGTCCTTGGAGAGGAATGTCTCATGGGCCCAGGACAGTTCTGTCATTGCCTCTCTCACAAGTGACTTTTATTTGTTTTTTATAACTGGGAAAGGTCTCAACAAACTTCTACTTTTTCTTACAAATACTGAAAAATTCTTTAGTTTTATTTCCCTTTTATTCCAAAAAGAAACTTAGATTTTTTTTCATATCACACATACATACAAAAGCAACTTTTTTAGAAAATCCCCCGACAAGTGTTTTCATATAATGTTCTTTGTCTGAAAGTGCTTTTATAGGTAGTAAAGAAAACGATCAGATAGGTGGATTTCTGCACACTCCCTGGGTGACTGTTGCCTGATGCTCAGAGGGTTGTGACACTCCTAACCAATTGATCCGAGGCACTCAACTTATGAACCAGCAGCTCTCCCCTCATTAGCCTTGTACCCTGCAGCTTTCCCCCCAATCCAAGAGGGCTAAAATATCATTATTACATATCACATTGACTATGTTACACATGTCTTTAAACTGGTATGTAGTCTCCCTTCAAATCAGATTTGAATTGGTCACCGGAATGCTAAGACCTCCCGGGTGATAGTTTCTGCCTATCTCATCTTCCCCATGAGTCTTTCTCCCACTTTCCAATTTAAAACTGTATAATGACTTATGATACCTAGACCTCTCTGTTCTTTTCTTCTCTCCTCTCCACAGTCATCTTAATGGATTGAATTTTTATCGTCTATTATACAAAAGAATGAAAGAATGCTTTACAGTCACTAGCAGCTTTGTCCTTCAAATTATTTTATAATCTTTGTTATTTTCTGGGAATTATATTCACTCTTCAGAGAATAGCTGATAAGACTCTTCATTCTTTGTCTTACCATAAAATTTATTATAAGTCTTTTCTCCAAAATACTTTGTTTAATAAGTTTATTTATGCTATGCACATGGTTTAATATCATGTTTCCACAGGGAACACACAGGTATCTTATTCATAGCCATGAGATGTCTTCTCTTTGACAAGCCAAATTTACTCTCTCCTACCATGGAGAATCTTTTTAGGTCATTTAGAAAGAGTTAAAATGTCAACTTTATTTTTTAAAAAATGACTTAGTAATGGGAAAGGTCAAGTTACCTCTGCATTTAAACAGAATAAATAAAACATTGTACCTATTAAGTTTATACTGATGAAACATTCAGTCTCTGAAAATGTTCAGCTGAGGAGAGGAAAAGGTCGAGAAGACACTGAGGAAATAATACCTATTAGTTAAGAATTTCTTTAGCGGAAGTATAAAACATATGAAGGGGAAAGCTATGGATCCAGATGATATAAATATCATGAGTTATTAACAATGATAGAGATATAGGTATATGAATATGATAGAACAATTGCATACAGATGCATACAGGCATAGATGTATATTGAAGAAGTGATTAAGTTGGAATTACTCAGGAATATTTTATAAATGGAGAGAAAAAGAGGAACACGAATGAGCACAAAGGAGAGGAAAAAAACAAACACAAATGTGTATGCTAATCTAAACCCAGTAAGAGAGGAAAAATAATTTTCCTTCCACCCTGTGTCCTGTAACCAAAGATTAATAAGAGAAAAACAAGCAGAAGCGGATCAACAAGTATACTTGCTACATACATGCGAGATATCCAGGAAAACTGAGTAAAATTCCTTGAAATGGCCCAAGCCACCACCTTAAATAACAGTTTCAGCTAAAGACAAAAGAAAAATGTAGAGGCCAGTTAAGGGAGGTTATCAGGAAAAGCACAGAGAACAAAGGCAGGGTTTGTTATGCAGATTTAAGTCTGTTCCTTCTCTGTTGATGAGCATTTCTTGTGACTTAGAGTCATCCTTCTCTTGCTGGTACAGTAGGGAGACACCCTTGCAAATGGAGATTTCCCTTATAAATGTAAATATTCCTACAAAAGGGTAACTTCTTCTCTGTTTTCAGAGATTCTCCTGTGTCTGCAGTTCTGCAAAAATAGTCAGCTCAAAGTAATCCTCATGCCCAGGAGGCATATTTTGAGGTGGTATGCTTGCTACCCTTCAATCCTGTAATTCTATATGTGAAGAAACAGAAGCAAAAAGTGATGAGAATTGCTGCAAGACAATGTAGCTAGTTAAAGGCCAGCAGGTGTAGCATTTCTGTAGTATAATGAGTATAAGAGCAGCAATACCAGAGGGCAGCTTCTGGAGTTGGAATCATGACTCCACTTGTTATTGTCACATTGGGTTCTTGTTGCCCCCCCAAGATGGAAATCAAGAGACACAACAAATGGGAGTAGAAAAGTAAAAGTTTATTAGCTTGTGCACAGGGGAGGACAAGGGAGCCAGTGAGGAAATGAAAGGGGTAATTAACCAGCTCATTAGGGAGTGGAACTGTGGGGCTTTTATTAGGCAAAGCCTGGGAAGGGGGGCCTTGTCAGTGGAGTTGTGCTTGCGCCTGCACTGTCATGTAACATACTCACATACGATGCAGGTATCATTAGCATGCTAGTTCTCCACCCCTGGGTGTGATTTTTAGTATGGTAATGGGGCTAGGGTCACCTTTAGACAACTCCTGAGTGCTAGGGTGCATGCATAAGCCCAGGGAACTCTTGAAACTGCAGAATGTGGATCTTGGTGGTGTCTATCTGATTTTCCTAGCTTGCCAATTGGTTAGGGGCCCTATCTTGTTAGGCCAGAGGTCTTGCAAATGGCCCTGTCTCCTTAGGCTGGTTCCTGTCTCACACTTGGAGCATACAGTATTCACCACGATGCTATAATCTGGGACCAGTTACTCAACCTCTTTGTGCTTTAGTTTCTTCATAAAAATGGGCATTACAGCAGCACACTTCCTACACAGGAGTGTTAGGAGAATTAAAAGTGTGAAATGCTGAGTCTGTTCTTGGCCTAATGGGCACCTTCACTACTGTCTGCATTAGCTCTCCTAACACCTGAGTCTTAGTCCACTCTCTATACCTGTTAATGCATGTGACCTCTCTCTGTAGTCATATATTTGCAAATTTGTCATCAAGAATCTGTTGACCTTAAAACCAAAACAGGCAGTTATTTTGCCAGCAAAATGGGTTTAATAAGGAATGGCTGAGGAGTTGCAATTCAGGACATTCATACTACGGCAAAACCATAGGCAAGTCTGGGGAACAAAGGAGAGGAATGAAGAATGTGACTTTATAGAGAAAAGGAGGAGGTTGGGAGGGGCTCTTATGAATAAAAGTCCATTAGAGGAGAGTGAGAGTTCAGTGTGGTGACAGCTTCTCATTGGTTGAGCATGGCAATTTCTCAATGGTTGAGGTGTTGCCAGGGGAAGAGAAAATTTTCCTTCCTCTTGCTGGGGTAGTGAGGTAAGCCTGGTTCTGCGCAGAATTGTAAAATAAGCAGTGGTGAAAAATATGCGTGTGAGAGCTTCCACTTCAGTGCCTCCTGACTCTGACTCCATCTTAAATGAGGTTTCTCTTTACTAATTTGCACAAACTCCATAGAGGATCAAAGTATTGAACTGATCAAAATTCACTAAAGATTTCTTAATCTTAAATTACATAAAACAAACTTTTCTGAAATATTGAGCAATTACTATTTTCAGTGAAATAAAATTTATATTAACAGTAAATAATATTTGAAATATGTTGTTAGTTTTGTTACTATAACTCAAATTGATAGTTTTCAAGTTTAATTTTATATATTTTTCAATATTTGTTGGCAGAGGCTTAAAATGGTCAAAATCAGCAAGAACTACTGTCACATAGGATAATAATTTCTGGGTTCAAGCCTACTTTTCTAAGTGCTTCTTTTCTTTCTCTTCACCAGCATCCTTTAAGATGAATAATACTTTCTCTAAGGCAACATTTCTACATCTAAAGCCTAATAGACCTTTCTCTTTCCTCTGTACTCTTTGTTAAAAGTCTTTATAATGGAGAATACTTTGCTTTGTGTCCTGCATTTTCTCTTATCTGAAGAGAAGGCTGCCTGCAGGCAGTCCCTTTAAGTTCTAAGAGGTCGCTATAACCTTCTTTGTGATTAGATTACCAGTATTTGCTCCGTTCCTGCATAATGCATTCCTAAAGCACTAATGAAGAAAAATGAGCCAAACAATGACTTCTCCTAGGTTGGGGTGGGGTGGCAGGTGGATCATTGTTCTATTCTCAGGCAGAGAACAAGTATAATATCTCACTTGCACGTCAATATTATTTTGGAATATTGTATGCGTTTTTAGTTTTCTTTTTTTTCTTTTGCTTTAGGACACACAGTGGACTGACTCAAAAGGAATGCCAAATTAAAGCTAGAAGATGCCAAAGTTGTAAAAGCTGATGTCTTGTATCTTTGACGATTTTTTTTGTTTGTGGATTTACTTTAGTTTTGTATCATCACTGCTTAACCTTTTAAAACGTTTTTCGACTACTTAGTAAGCATTAAAAAAACAAAATGCAATTAAATACACAAAGAATTTCATAGTAGATCACTGCTCTACCAAAAATGTCAAAACACGTCACTGGTTTTATAGCAAAGAGGAGCAGAATATACCACCCCAAAACATGCCTCTTCAGCATCAGGATTATTTTGAACTGGTTATTTTTGAGGAACAACAGACATAGGAAAAACTCTGAGAACTGAGCAGAAGTTACTCTTTTGTAAGAAATAATTACATTTATAAGGGAAATCTCCATTTGTAAGGATGTCTCCCTCTCTGTACCAGGAAGAGAATGACTACATCTCTAGAAACTCTTATCAATGGAGAAGGCAGCTACTTAAATCTGCATAACAACCATAAGCTAGTTTACTGTGCTTTTCGTGGTATCTTCCCATAACTGGTCCCCTCTCCCGAACATCTTCTTTTGTCTTTAGCTGGAGATGATATTTAAGGTGAGAGCTTGAGTCATTCGGGGGAATTACTCAGTTTTCCTGGGTATGTCCCATGTATACAGGAAGTATATGCGTTATTAAACTTTCTTTGTTTTTCTCCTGTTAATCTGCCTTTTTACTACAGGAGGGTCTCAGCCAAGAACCTAGAATACTAGAGGGAAAATAATTTTTCATTGCTTGCAGGTGTACCATCAAGTTAGTGCACAACACGTTTTCTAGTTGATACATTAATATTCAAATTCTGCATATAAAAGGTTTAGTGAATGATCACATTCTGTGTTTGAAATGCAATTTCTGGAATTATAATAGTACGAGTTGTCATTTGCAAGGGCAAGAAAAACAAAACAAAAGTACATTTTCTTGGGTTAGATAACGAAGGTTCCTTCAGTGTATAAAAATGAGCTTGAGTTTTATGGGATGGAAGATACAGTTGAAGAAATTTACAAATTGTTTATATAGAAAAATCTTCTTTCTCAACTATATTATGTAGTGTCAATGCAAAATAATCAATAACCATTCTATAGGTAAGAGAAATAAGCTGAGTTTACTTGAGCCAGAGTGAGGATTATAAGCCATCCTTAGAGGATTATAACTCAAGGCCTTAGAAAGCGTTCTGGAGAAGCATGGTTTTCAGTACAGTCTTATATCTTTTTACAACAAATAACATACATTAAACACACCCAGGATACATTTTCAACAAAATTTCAAAGAGGTATTCAGTTACAAATTTGCAGCTCAAAATGACCAGGATGTCAGGAAAGGGACTAATCTAGGAGTTACCAATAGGGCGTTACCAAATAGGGCATAGGAGGGGAAGGATGCAATTTTATCTTAAGAGAGTGCATTCTTTAGTGGTTAAATTCAACGTACAATGTATGTTTGACAGGCCATAAGTCAAGCTGTTTAGTTCAAGCTGAATCAGTTTTGAAACTCAAATAGTTACTCCATATACCTCAGTATGTGAAAATCTCTTGTCAGTAGTATGTATGTAATTTAGTTTATGGCTGTTGTTATCATAGTTTTATAAACATATAAGACTTTGGGTGAAGAGGGCGATGGGATAGATAAGTATGGATTTTAAGTAGCATATAAGATATCAAGTAAGCAAAACATTCAGATAACTCTGACATTGTATATGGTTAATCACTAGGCCTATAGTTCATCAACTGCCAATAATCCACAGAAGACAAAAAGGATGCAGAGTGATAATTGTAGAAGAAATTTAAAATGCTTTCTCTCCCCTCCCATTAAGGATTATGTGTTCTTCTTATAATCCAGGTTGGCATGAGGGGAAGAAATAAGAAATTGGGAAAGAAATGCAAAAATATATCAGCATAAAAAAAGTGACCTAGATATCATGAAAGCAGTAACATGATTTAAAATATTTTGAGACAGATTGGTTTTTGTCTGACCCTTTGGTGTTTGATCCCGAATTTCGGGGAAGTCATTAATACAAAAGACAAAGAGAAGAGGATAGCAAGAGCTACAATTTCCAATAGCAGCATTTTTGAGTTGGTGTATTGTATTGTGTTGAATTGTAATTGTTGGATGACAAACATTAAAGCCTGAATAATACTATAATTTTGGCCCTGATAACGGAGGATTCTTAGACAAGTTAATTCCATCAGGAGCTGTGCTACATATTTCTCTAAATCATTTCCAATTCTGTAATTCCATGGTTCTATGATAAGGTATTTAAATTCCAAAAGGGTAGTTTATTCACTACTATAGTAATGCAATGAAGAGTGATATAAGGTTCATAGAAATGTGATATGCATATTCAAGGGCTTCACAACAAGTCTCCCCAAAATACGCCATTTTGGCATGTGAGTTATTTTGAACTAAAGGCAATCAAGACCCAGCAGACTCAGGAAAACTTTTACCTCTCCCTTAATTGCCTCAAAGAGTTTAGATGGGGGTCTGTACCAGAAAAAGAGATATTTCCAGAAATAACTTTTTTATTGAAAACCTAACTACTTGGCAGGGCACATATCTAATTAGCAAACATCTGCCTTTCTTATCTTTCTATGAATTACCCTCCTTCCCTTTACAGCCCCAGCCCCTACCCCATTCCTTAGCTCAGGAGAGCATATAAGCTCAACTGCCCAACTTGCCTTTGAGTCTCAAATCTTTGTGGGGCTCCAGCATGTATGTAATTAAATTTGTTTTTCTCTTGTCAATCTGTCTTATGTCATTTTTATTGTTAGAAGAGCCACAGAACCTAGAAAGGTAGAAGAAAAAAATTGTTTTCCTCTACAATATAAACTTTTTTCATATTTCATTTCATTTTTAATTACTTAGAGATTAAGTCATAGATTCAAACAAAGAAAGAGTTATTATAATGGGAACTGCATACAAGCATTGTGTTGGCACTAGGGTTGCAATACCAGATAAGACAAGTAAGTTCAGGCTCTTAGGAAGCTTACTGTCTGCAAATATATGAGAAAAATTTAAAAATAAATGCATGATTCAAACAAGACAAACTCAGGGTTTTGAACAAAGTGAAACAGATTATGTGAACTGGTGAAGTATCACATCTTTTAGTCTTCCCCAAAACAATGCAAATGTAAAGTTTTACAATAATTTCTTTTTCTTTTTTTTGTGAAGCAGTTTGGCCCTGAGCTAACATTTGTTGCCAATCTTCCTCTGTTTGCTTGAAGAAGAATATTGCTGAGCTAACATCCGTGCCTGTCTTCCATTTTATGTGGGATTCCGCCCCAGCATGCCTTGATTGGTGATGCTAGACCCACGCCTAGATCCGAACCTGTGAACCCTGGGCCACCAAAGTGGAGCGTGCAAACTTCACCACTATGCCACTGGGCCAGCCCTTAAAATCATTTTTTAAAAACTGAACATAAATGAGACTAGAAAGTTTACTAAATTTACTTATGGCTCTTCAGATAATTAGCAATCAGAAACCCATATATGATAATCCAAATATATGTTTTCTAACTCTTTTCACTTTCTATACAGAGACAGTTTATTGCAATTTTACATACCTATTTAAATATCTATTCATTATAATAGCTTTTAACTCATTGGCTAAGTAAGTGATAATCAAACTTTTAGATATAAAATATAATGTTTTCTTGAAATTTATCAGAAGGAAGCAATTTATATTATTAATATGAATTATGCCATAGGAATTTATTATAGTCATTGAGATTTCTAAAACCAAACAATTTGAAACCGTACTTTTGAAATTAGCAATCTGAGATCTAGAGAAATTAACTATGTGTGTATGTGCTGTGGAATGGCTGAAGTATAGGATACCTCCATAAATTTGAATGACTCTGAGAAATGCAAGTTCTGCACAACATTTTACACACTAGGTAATTTCTTTTATTGACTGTCATATCTTTAGGCAGAAATAAAAAAGTGTTAGAAATGTTGGGCATGTATGACTCCAATTGGAATTCCAAAAAGTACTCAGGTGATTGTAAAGAGATCATTAAAACTTAATAAAACAAGATTCAGCTTTGCAAAAATATTGCTTTGATTTATATTGATCTAATCCTTTTCTAAATTATTCTTCTCTCTTGGTAAGAGTCAATAATATATTAAATCTAATTATTTCCTTTTATTTCTATTGGGAGTAGGTTGTTGAAACACTAATCAAAATTGTTTCTGTTGCTTCTAATTAGTCTATAATGGTTTAACATTAGTAAGTCTAATAATATTCTTTTATTGCCACAGGAACAATCTTGGCTCCTGTGTAGTGAAAATTAACCCTACACAAAGAGGTATGGCCTTTGACCTTGATTACTGTGGGGTGATCTCTAGGCCCCTGGAATGTTCTGCTTCACAGAATTGTCTTTGTCTGGGAGTCTTGACCACCAGATTGTCTAATAATGTGATTTATCATGGGTCTCAAAATATCAGTCTGATCTTCAGAGGAACTGATGACTAAAAGTATTTACCTAACTTCTGAAAGAGCCTAGAAACTGAAAGTCAGCCATGTGGACGGTATGTTATTGATCCTCAATAAAAGCTCTAGACATCAAAGTCTTGGGTGAGTTTCCCTGGTTGACAATACTCTGTGAGTTTTGTCACACATCATGGACAGGAAGAGGATGATCAGAAGCTCGGCAAATGGGCCCTTCCTGGACTTGACCCTGTGCATTTTTTCTCTTGGCTTGAATTTTTATTCTTTCCCCATAATAAACTATAACCATGAGTACAATAGCTTTCAGTGAGTTCTGTGAGACATTCTAGTGAATAATTGAAACTGAGGAGGATTTTGGACCACCCCAGGACTTGTAAATGGTGTCATAAATTTTATAAGTGAGGGTAATCTTATGAGAACTCTGCCCTCAACCTTTGCAATTTAGCTAATTTTAAGCTCCCAACATGGGGAATGGAATTATAATCATTTTTCTATTGAGCTGGCAGCTTAACTTCAATAACCTTGTGTAGTAAAATGGGTCCTTAAACTCACTAATTAAAGGAAATATATTTTTTATTAGTAAAATTCATAGGGTTGATATTTATATGAATTGAAAGAATTTAAGGTCTTTGCATGAATTCAATGAGTAGAATCTGGGTCCTTTTGAGATTATAACATCAATTTTGAGAAGTTCAATTTTAAATATGATTGATGAAAAATTAAAGGATAGTCTAAAATACTGAAGTGATTTTGATGTTGTACAATAGCTGTAAGCTGTCTGTGCTCAAAATTAACCTTAACTGAATTATTTATGTGACTTTTCACAAATCCTTTGTATATTGTATTGTACTAAATTATCAAAAATAGTAACAAAAGACAATATCTTCTGTGTACTTTATAGGCCTCTTCTCAAATAATAATTGTATTAACACTGTGAGAAGATAACACATTCTTTAATATTTAGATGCCAGAATAGATGCAGGGAGGTACAGAATTTGACTAAATTCATGTAACTTGTAAGTGGCAGGCCTAGGATTTATATCAAATCAATGTGTTATTGGAGCACCTGAAGAAATGTTCACCCCATTTTCATAATTCAATCTAAGTGTGTGTTTCTTAGATATTGTCGATTATCTATTTGTGCTCAGCTACATCTGTGTCACTTTAATCGTCACTCTTGTATCTGGGCTAAAATTTCAGAAACATCATTTCCCCAATTATCTTCAAATCAATATTTTAGATTATATTCTTAAATGAGAGATACTTGCATGAGATTTGGAAGACAGAAAAAGAAGTAAAAGCCATTATTGCCTCCTTCAACATCTGTGGGTTGGTTCCCAGGCAAGTAGCATATGAAAGAGTCTGCAATGACTTCTGGGAATTTCTCTACAAATCATCTGCTTTTGTGGTGCAGACAGCTGAGATCACTAGGGACAACTTTCTGACCTCCTGGGAGCAAGCATGATTTTCCCAAATCTTTGATTCCCTCTGTCCTTCCAATAGTTTAAGTACCTAATTCCCTCTAAGAAATTCCTTTCTAATGAAAATACATGGATTGATTTATTTTTTCTTGATCAAACCATATCTGAGGCATGTGGAAAACCTAATACCTCAATTTTTAAAAAAAACCATGTCTCTTTTACATGACTGTAAATAGTAGGAAATACATAGATGTTGACCAACCACTTGGACTGCCAATTTACTCACACCATAATTTGGCATAACTCTGGCTTCCTATACATCACAGTGAAAGAGGTTGTCTGACTGAGAATGATAGAATAGTCAGTTATTAGACACCTAAACTGTGAAAATCTACACCTCATGCATAACTGTTTACTATGTTATTGTTGACAGATAGCCATACAAATTCTGATTTAACATCTGTAATAATCTATTCATTTTGAATCTAGATTGGATAGCTTGAGGCAAGATGACTTCAATGCGAGTCTAGAAATCTTTCATTTTACGTATTCTCCTCAAATATCTACTTAACTCTTTGAGAATATCTCATTCATTGTGAGGGGTGAAAATATACAGCAGGAACCAGAAATCACTGAATAAAATCCGGGGAAGACATGGGTTCTCCTATACATTTTTAAATTTTCTGAGAAGGTCGTTGACTCTGGTTATCGTGATTAGTTTCTTCTATGTGGTTTTATGTGGATTAGTAACAGTAATACAGAAGCAAACAAAAAACCCATAAAAAGCTAGAGGAGAAATTGAAGATGCTCCTGCCAAACAACATCCCTACAGGAAATGAACAAAATAATTTAGATCTTCCAAATCTACTTCAGGTGACTTCAGATCAATGTGCTCCATTGCCAGTAGCCTAACATTTATCAACACAACTGATAATTTACTAGCAGTAGAAGACTATCATTCATAGATGTTTTTGACATTAAATAAGCACATCTATTGCTATTTAGTAAAAGTTGAGAGTACATTGGTATTTGTCTGAGTATTTTTATCATGGCAAACATAGGCATTTTTAATTCAGGTGTATCGGGAAGAATTTTGCCTTCTTTAACATTATATTTTTTGTCCAAGACTGAGAGATACAATTTGAAATGTATAAGAAGACCAGCTATCTATTAATAAAAAAAATCTACGTGATCCTACATAATTATTTTCTTCAGTTGGAATCTACCCAGTGTTTATCATAACTCAGGTACTGCACAAAACCTTGGGGATACTAAGATTAACAAAAGAGACAAAACAAATAGCACACATTTATTTTCTCAAAGTTAATGTTAATCAGTTATCTGGTTCAGTTTATCTGATTGCTTCTGGCTCAAGAACTCTGCCAGTTGGGGCTGTGGTCTCTTCAGAAGTCTCCATTGTAAGGATGGGAACCCTCTCCCAAGCACACTTACATGATTATTTGCCGGTGAGGGTACTTTATCACAAGAACCTCCAAACGTTGACTTACAACTTGGCAGCTGGCTTCTGCCAGAGTGAGTGACTCAGATAGAACTAGAGAGTACATGCAAGATGGAAATCATAGTCTTATTGTAATCTAATTTTGGAAAGAGCATACAATATGACATCACTTCTATCATATTCTGGTAGTTAAAAGTGTGTCAATAAGTCTAGTCCATACTCAAGGGGATGGAATTGCACAAATGCCTTGTAAAGATCAGGAGTTGTGGATCATCGGGGGACCATCTTAAAGGCTGCCTCCCACAATCTTATTAAATTTTGATTGAAATCTTAATTTATAAACTAATTTTGAGAACTGATATAAGAATTTTTTCTTCCATCTAAAGGTAAGGATTAGTAAATCAGGAAAATACTTCTTAAATTGTCTGTTATTTCCCAGTTATTTATTTGTTTTTTAACATTCTGCAACTCTTCTTAAGGCTATAAAACTCTAAAATAGCTCATTTTCCAATCTTCTCTTCCTCATTATGCTGCTGGGCTGGACCATAAGCACTAGTTTTATGGTACTCTCTCCCTTTTGTTTTTCTCTATAGCTATTGATTTTCTGATTTTATTTAGGTCCTAGAAGACAAATACAGAAAATAGACTGCACCATGAGCTTCTTCTAATTATGTGGAAAAGGGTACCATGTGAGCAAAGGAAACAATCTCATAAACATTGAGAGAGAGCCTGGCAAAATGTCTTTGTATATACACACAGGGTTGCTATGTTTCCCATAACATCCAGTGGGTGTTGACATAGAAACTTTCAAATCTGTGCTTCCAATCTGGGCTAGAGGTTTACTTAGATTCTGAAAAAACAGTTTCAGGGACTAAAGGCCTACAACTATTAATATAGCTTCCAACATACTAAGAAATAAAGAATGTGTTTATATGATAGAAAAAAATGGATTTTAAATTTCATTGGTTATGTAAAATCATCATATGGTAAGCATCACTAATTAATTAAAAGTTTAACATTATGCTGAGAAGATATCCACTAAACAGGAAGTATAATTGTTATGCATTTATTAACTCAACAAAAATGTGATAATCATTAAGTGATAATTTATAAAATACAGGATGTACAATTTATGTACTGCATTAATTAAAAGGGCATATACAAAACGGCAGACTATTTTGTTATTCAATACCTAAAAACTAGTGAGGTTGAATTTAAAAAATTCTCCTTTTTCATTTTAGTGGTATACTGTTAAGTATACATCAGTTATAAGTGAAACTCATTACTTAAATACACTTGCAATTTGATTTATGCCATCTTTTTCTATTTTTTAAATGATTTTTGGATTGTACCTTTTACAAAAGGTTTGAAATCGGTTTTCCAAAAGAAATTTAGTTCAGTAAAAATTTTGGAAGAATATTTGTTTCTAATACAGAAGTATTTTACCTTTAGATATTACAGATCCCTTAAAGGTCATTATGAGACTAATTAATAATTAGCATATCTAATATTAAGAACAGAACTTGTCATTCATAAAATTGTGATATATAGTAATACGTATAGACGTATTATGTGAACATAATACATACTGTTGTGTATATTACTTTATGTGTAATTATTAGAAAATAACGACAAAAAGTAAGTGGTTCACAAATTTCTTCATACTGTCAACTGCAATATATTCAATTACATGTAAGCGATGAGAGATAAATACCTTGTCATAATAGTAGGTAACACCATTTAATATAGAAAAGCATAAAGTGTCTTTGAAAGACTCTACTTTTGTGTGTGATTTAGGCCATTATCAACCAATCCAGAGACTACAATCATGAATGGATTCATAGACATTAGAAATTTTAGAGTTTTTCTGTTATTTGAAAGTATGGATTCTATCATGTTATTCTATATACAATTTTAAAAACATATTCACATATAAAAAACTATAACCTATGGACTACAAGTATTATAAAAATGAACTTTAAAAATCAAGTAGGTACCGCAACCACTATATTTATTACAGTGTCAAAGTTGAAGTTGGTATTTGAAAAAAAAGTCAGACTGTGCAACAATTCTACATGTTTATTGGACATAGTTCAAGGCATGGGTTAAGTCCTGCTAGTAAGTGATTTAAAGAATTAAGTCATGGGTCTCAATACCTTAATTTTCACGTTTATATTTTATGTTTCCTAATATTTTTAAATACTTGATGATTTATAGAGACATGTAGTAACATTAATAAATGTAAAAACTTTCCTTTCTTAGAAATAAAGTTATATTTTGCTTCATGATACATAAATAAAAAAAAGAATGCCTTATTGTTATTTAGAACCTACAAGTCATAATTTTCCTTAGCTGAGTGCACAATAAACAACTTCCATTTTTTGTTGCCAAGTGGAGTCAAAGTGCAGCTATGAAACAAAACAAGAAGAAGATATCTATTTTTAAGTATCTTACAATGCAAAACATTTTCCTTAAAACTAAAGAGCATTTTCCATTTTCTTTGTGCTTACCTTTTCTCTTATACTTAATATTAACTTAATACAGAGAGCATAAAGATTTCAATTTTTCCCAGGGAAGATAGCAATATCTTACTTACACTCTACTTATTTATACTCTACAGTTGTATTGTCACATTTCACATACTCTTTAAAATGCTTCTCACAAAGCAGATTCAGGAGTGTCCAGTTCTAACACACACAAATCAGTGGGTGAAAAATGTAAAGAATGTTGCCCACACATAGTGAATTCAGTTTCAAGAAAAGAACCTCACTTGTTTTCATGCCAGATACTTAGTTTCCCTAAGAGCTGACGGTTTCCAAATTCTGCTTGTTGATTGGACAAAATGAAAACTTTCTGTTAGATTAATTCAAGTATAAAAGAGAATTTTGTTAAACTGGAAATAATGTGCTCTCTTGATACACTTAAAGTTTAGTTGCTATATTTAGTAGTATTTAAAGCAAAACTTTTTGAATAAAGAACATTCCATAAGACATCTGGTCAAAGGAAAGGCATTCCTTCTCTCTGAAATAAATGAACAGCTGTATTTCTAAGATAGGCATACACTTTATATCTTTACCTTTTAGAATCTTTTCTTGTCTCTTGAAAACTTTCTATAGGTTAATGACAGCTCTAGTCCTTGAAAAAAAATTAAGTGTAGAGTTTGGCACCATAAGCTCTTTTGATTTGGTCCTGCTTATGACAGACTTGCAATCGAGGTATAAAGAGTATTTTAGGCTCAATTATAAGTAGTACCCCAAGTTATGTCCACCCATGGAAGGCAATCTTGGGTAAATAAGCTAAACTTGAGAGTGAGAGAGTGTTTAAGAGCCAAAGGAAAACTGAATCAAGATTAGATATAAATAAAAATCTACAGATTAGGAAAAATCTGTGATAAAATAGTTTTAACAATTGTAAAGACTTAAGGTGAGAAGTTTTGATGAGAAGGAGAGGTAAGAAACAAAAAGGTTTAGAAAAATTGAAAATTCTGGAGTGGAACCAGTTCTTACAAATGCTACATCAATCTTTGTTCAGGAATTTGTTCACAAGGAATTTGAGTTAGTAGCAACAAATCTTGAGAAGGGACAGTTACCAAGAATCAAGTGATAGACTGGGTACTCTTAAGTTTTGATTACAAATTGAAGCCACTAAAGGATTTTAATATTTTATGTCTTTTGAAGTACAGTATTTATATTTACATTTTAAAATGCATACATTTTAGTTTTTATGAAATAGATACACTAATAATATTAAAAACAAGATTTAATAAATAGCTTTATAATGAAAAATAGTAGTATCCTACTGCATTCATCTCTCCTCTGCTCTGCAGAGGACTATATTGTAAACCATTTTATGGTTCTTTTTTCTTTCTCTTTACTTCCATTTTTCTAAATAATATGCTTTACCATTATATATTTACTGTCTGTTATAATAAATAAGAACTTACCTTATTTTAGCACAATTCATCACACCTAGCCAACACATATTGCAAGATAGATATATGATGAATTCTATATCTTATACTGTCTCATTTGTAAATTTAAGGAATACGTTCACGTTTGTTTCTTGTATCTACAATACTACCTGGTCTTGTTTTATTAACCATAGAGTTGCTTGTTTCAAATAATTGCTCGACAATCTTCTAGAACTGCTATCTTGGATAGGTTACTTCACCACTTTTTGCTTCTGTTTCTTCATTTGTGAAAAGGACATAAGAAAAGAACAGATTACAGAGTGGTTGTTAGAATCCAAGCACTAAAACCAAAACAAACCAACAAAAACCTGAGAAGAAATTAGCACATAGTAAGTACTTAATAAGTGTTAGTTATTGTTAGGATTTTTACACTTTTATCATTTCTAATAAGCTCTCTTCTACTATTGATCGTGGATCATATTTTAGCTGCTTGTATTTTTCTCTGTGGTACATGAAGTAATGGTTTATCTTACAATAGATTGATCCTTAGATTCCACGATGTAATGATGTCTCTTACAATCGGTTGACTCAGATGCTATGGCTCATTCTTCTTTGTCTTATTATTATTGATATTAATAAACCTGTATATTGAATCAAATTTGAAAGTAAAAAATGATGTTAATCTTGTCATAATGTAAGTATGATTTTATGCAAAGTTATTTTAAACACTGTGATTGAATTTTCTTCCTTTTTTCATGCATTTTTAAAATATTCTTAAGTTATTTCAGATTCTGAGTCTTTAGAACACCCTTTTCCTTTGGTAACTTTCCTCCTGGAACTCCTCTATAATAAGATTATAATATATATAATCTTAACCGAGTTCTTATTAGGAGAGATGTTTCTGAGACATCATTTCATGGCTCTCCTGATTTGATCTTTTGTTACCTCAGTTCCACAAGGAAATTCTTATTTTGCTGAAGCACATCATGTGTAACATACTAAGAAATAGATTGTGAAATTTTTTCCTAAGGATTTCTTTATATGTACAAAATGTCTTTATTTTGCCCTCATTATTATTCAGTAATTTAGCTGAATTTTGTAATTCCATATTAAATATGATCTTCTTGATTTTTTTTTTTACTGCTTTTTAGCATCAGTATTGCTGATGAGAAATCTAATTCCATTCTGGTTATCATTTATTTTTGTAGTAATCTGTTTTGCTGTGAGTAGTTTGGATGATTTTTTGGTTTGTTTTTGTTTTTGATGTCTTCCAAGAAGCATTTATAATCATCCCTCTATTTGTGTTCTGAAAAGCCGCAATGCATGTGTAGAGTATTTTGTGTGTATTTGCATGTGTATGTGTGTGCATATGTGTTCTACGAACTCATTGATCCTTTTTAATCTATAGAATTTTATCTTTTTGTTCTGCGAAATTACCTTGCGTTATTTCTTTGGTGTTTTCCTCTCCTCTGTTTCTTTTTTTTTGTTCTTTCTTTCTAAAAACCTGTCTATTTATAGACTGTTGGACCAGATAGATTTATGCTCTACATATATTTTTAACATCTTTTTTACTTTATTGACCATTTGTTCCACTTCAAGGAGATTTAATTAACTGGTAGGTTTTAATTAGGGACAGACTTGATCAAATTTGTACTTTAAAAATGTGACTGCCTGCAGGGTAGGAAACTGCTAGCAGCCCTTTCTCCAAAGGGTTTAGGAGGAGAACTGAAGTTAGTCAGAGAATAAGCTCAGATTATCGTCATCCCTCACAAATCTTCATTCTTTCCCTTTCCAACTCTGAGAACATTAATTCTTGCCCTTTGATGAAAACTTTCTTAAAAATTAAATTAAATATAACGTTTCCGACAGACCTAGAATTAGTATATGTAGCTTAAGCTAAAAATCCTCTCTGTTGTACTATTAAAGATGTATATTTATACATAAACTTGACAGTAATGTGTGGCTGATAATTATCTCAGCTTAAATAACATTTTAATGCTATCCGAATCTTTAAGTAGAAAAGGGAAATTAATTTTATTGGAACTCTGCAATATGCAGTATTATATTAGGCTAGGAATAAAAGAAGCATAAATCTCATGGAGTTTACAATGTATGGAGGCATTGGATATGTCAACAAATAAGTTTAATGGAATATTTAAGTGCTGTAAAAGAAATGTATAAAAGTAATATTGAAATTCAGAGATTTAATGCAGGGAATTCCCAGCTTTGGTTTGTGAGGATTAGTTAGGAGGTGAAGATTTTTTAAGTTTCTTAGAAGAAGTAACTTCCGAATTAATTAGTCTTTTATGGATTGGTAGGGTTGTATATAACACTGGAGACCAGATACCGTGAATCACACATATCACTCTTATGATAATTATGACTCCTATTAATTGAATAAGTATAGCAAGCTCAGTATTTTTTTTTTAAATATTCCCAGCTTCTTTCACTGATGGGTTCATGGAACATAATGTTGAAGATTTTGTTTGAAGAGTAAAGGTGAGATGAAATGTTAATCAGCCATGAATGTCAGGCTAAAGACTTTGAATTTTATAAAGTAGGAAATATTCAGGTGAGTTATAGCAGATTTTTTTTTTTTAAGATGTGTGGTGTTATTATAATCTAGAGATAGGAATTAAGCAATCCTTAAAGTAATTCATGTCTTAAAATTTTTCATTATATTATTTCAGCATACCACAGAAACCATATAATTAAAATTACTCCTAAGATATGATCTGCCATCCATTCAGTTTCTACTACTAAATCTAAGGGGAATAATCAACACAACACTGGGAATATTGAAAATATTCATTCTTTACTCTCTGCAGAGTTGATTTATACCAACAAGTTAGCATTATTTTCCTAAGTATATTTTCAACAGAGGACTGTCATGTAAGGCATTTTGCATTGCTGGACTTCATCTCTGGAGAACAGAAGTATCGACCAAATGCTATAGAATTTACAGAGTCAGGAAGAAAATATCATGGTTCAATATGTTATTGCCTTGCTTTACCAATAGATTTCATATAGAGATATCAAGAAAATATAATTTACTACCATTTCATAACTAGATGTCAAATGGCATTACTTGGGCTAATCAAATATGATTTTCAATTTCTATCTGTTTACTGTTTATTTCATCTGTTTGCTTGGTTCTTGCCATATATCTTAGCACGTGAAAACCACTTACAAATGTTTTTTAATTTTTAAACTTTAGCATTTATTTTTAAGTGTGCTTTTTAATTGTAAACTTGAAGGAAGGTTAACTGAAAATACAAAAAGTTTGTTCTCAGTGAATAATACTTAACTAATCAATACTTTATAACAAAAATGGGTAATTTATATTTTGGAGGTATTTCTGTCTGATGTCTTCTAGCCTTGAAGAGCCTAATCTCCTTCAGCTTGAGCTGCAGCCCCTTATGCTGGTATGTGACAGGAAAGGACTTTCCCCTTTCTCCAAATGTGCTTGGCATCTGCAGGGCTTGTAGGAGGTGGGGAGGGAAGGGAGATTTGTCAGTGTTGACTGCAGCACCCTCAGAGAAATACTGAACTTGGCTACTGAAAACCTCCTTAGTCCCTGCTCATTGTTTTAGGGATCAACTCAATCGTCTCCCATTAAAAAACTCTAGAGAATTATTTGAGGGGTGATTGTCTTCCAGGAGACAGTAGAGAAAGCTTATTTCACTTTTAAGTGTATGCTATTTTTAATATTTATAGCTTCTATGAAACTATCAATGCTATTTTTGTATCTGGTTATTTTATATATGTCTATACACTCCTATAGCAATTTATTGCTTTCCAATTTAATGTCTTATATTCTGAATCATATGAAAATTCATTAAAAATAATCTTTACTGGGGCTGGCCCAGTGGCCAAATGGTTAAGTTTGCGTGCTCTGCTGTAGGTGGCCCAGTGTTTCGTTGGTTCGAATCCTGGGCGCGGACATGGCACTGCTCATCAAACCACACTGAGGCAGCGTCCCACATGCCATAACTAGAAGGACCCACAATGAAGAATATACAGCTATGTACCAGGGGGCTTTGGGAAGAAAAAGGAAAAAATAAAATCTTTAAAAAAAATGATAATAATCTTTACTGGGGCCAGCTCAGTAGTGTAGTGGTCAAATTCGTTGCTGTGCTTCACCTGCCCAGGGTTTGCATGTTGGGATCCCGTTTATGGACCTACATGCTGCTCATCAAACCATGCTGTAGCAGCGTCCCACACACAAAATAGAGGAAGATTGGCACAGATGTTAGCTCAGGGCCAATCTTCCTCACCAAAAAGAAAATCTTTATTTAGGCAATTAATTTGTATTTTATTTAATTATAGCTTATGATTTTTTTCCCCTCCAAATCCCCCAATATTGTTTTTTAAGCCATTCTTTCATTTTTACATTTGATAAAGATGAGATATATTAAGAAGGAATTCATCATCCCATATTCGATTGGAAGAATAAACACTGTCTGGATCCATATCTTTGAAGTTATGATATCTTTAAATGTCACATATGTCAGTACTTGTATTTCAGACAGATAATTTTCCAATAAATGTTTCTAAAAACATTGAACATGGTTAAATTTTATATAACATGTTATTCATGTAAGTTGAATATTTCCAGCTTATTCAATTGCCATGATAGATATAAAAAAAAAATGTCCTTTTTGGCTACTGGTTATCTATCTATCTATCTATCTATGAATCTATCTCTCTATCTTTCTATCCTCTATCTTCAAATATTTCATATCCATGGACTTGGAAGGTGGAATCCTGCTCACTTAGCAATTTTCATATGAAAGCTTCCCAGCATGGCTTTATTGGGTATCATATTTTAAGGATGACAGCTGACATTTCTAACATAAATTCTGGCACCTATTTTAATAGAAAATCTCTCTTCAAAAAGGTATTCTTTGTAGGGCTTCTCAATTTTTCTTTCTTTTTGATGAATAGGAAACCACACTTGAGGGCATTTATTAATTTATTTTCTATTCAGTAAATTCAAATTACAGATTTATGGAAACTTAGAGATGAAAGACTGCAAATTCAAGCCTCTACATCAGACTAATCTTGAACTACTCACTTAATCCTTCTAAGCCTCAGTTTCTTCATCTATAAAGTCACTGAAGAAATAGTTGTGTTCTAGGGGTGATTGTGAGGTACACAATGAATGTACTACACAGTGCCTAGGATAAAATCGTATGCATAGTATGTGCTCAGCTCATGTTATTTTCCTCTTTTTGTTACTCTACATACAAAGCAATTGGCCTAATCTAGTGAAAAATAAAATAGGAATATATCATAACTAAGTAGCATTGAGGAATGTGTCTATCTGATCTTGGGATATCTAAGTGGTGTTGAATGCCAGCCATGTAAAAATACAATCAAAATAACCAGTTGATAGGAAAATGTTTTGTTTATTCTTATTGAGTAAGACAAAGAACCTCTTTGTCAGATTTTGTAGCATCCCAGAAAGGGGGAGAGTAAATTTGGTATATTTTTGAGGTTTTGGAGTCCGATTTATGGTGAATCTTTCAGTCCATGGGTTTGCTTGTGTAAGGATCATAATACAATGGTTTAGGTTTGGGGAGCATAGCAAAGTGAGGATTTTGTTTTGATGACTTCAAACAGTCCCAGAAAGAAAGTAATTGTTTGATGATATCTTTTCCAGAGTGGAACAATTCCATGTATATGTAGGGGCAGAAGAAGAATTACTGGAAGAAAGCATAAAATTATTCTCAATGTTTTCCATCATGGAAAAGATTTTCCTGTAATAATAAAATTATGTTAATAGAGACAGTGGAAAAGCAATGTTGTATTAATGTAGACAGTAAGATCTTTGTTTTAGTGTGCATTCAGGTCTCATTATCTTCCCTTGTGGTTATCTTCAGCCTGTGCTAAACGGTATATCACTAATATATAGGAGCATGATTAATACAGGTCATCACAAGATGAGGTAGCATGCATTCACTTTGAGTTTTCTGTTATGATTGCTTAAACTTCCATATGTGCCAGAATTTCATATATATATAAATTTGTTCAATACAAAAGTAAACATGTTGAAGATCACAGTCTGAAAAATTCAACACAGACAACTAATAAGAGAAGGATTATCATCAGAGTTTGTAGCCCTGTCAGCCAGGTGCCAAGAGTACCTGAAGTAACCAGGAGAGGAGGTCCCATCCACAACCTGAAGAGCCTGTAGATCTAGACATGGGGTTATTCACTAAACTATTTAATTTTTATTTCTTTCTTTGATTCCTAGATCTTTTTGTAATAGTAAAACTCCCAGTAAACATTGCAGGGATGTAAGCACAACATTCTGCCCTTTGAAAGGCCAAAATTATGTCTAAATTGGCCTTCCTATGAACAACGGCTTGTCCAACTTCATGAATCTCTCAGCTGAAGAGTTCTGTAGTCTAGACGGCATTGCCTATCTCTGATATACTCTAATCTGTAGCACATAGGATTCATCCTGCTTTCTGGGTGAACTTAAAGAGAAAAGAAAACAATCCAAAATGCCCCTTGAATGATTAGGATGTTGGTTCTCAAATCAAGACCGAATTCTTACTCTTCTTAAATTATATTCTAATAATATCTTTTTCCAAGAGGACAAATTGGTAGTAAAAATTGAACGCTGATTGATTTCATCGAATATCTTGAAAGAAGGAATTAGTTTCCCAAGTTTGTGTCTAGTTATCAGGTAGAAGCCAGTTGGTTTTTGTGCCATAAATTTCATACCAGACATTGGAGGTCATATGATGATCTGTTATTGCCAAAATATCCTACAGGAGTGCTAAGTAGTATTGTAATGTCAAGGCACTTCTCATTGGGATGGTCCAGTGCCAGGCAATTAACATGGAATGGTGAAATCATTAGGCAGCTCTAAAGCAAAAGAGAAATTTGTCATAATTGTAAGATCTCTGAAGAGACAGACTCCAAATATATACCATTTGTTCTCTCTTTCTCTTCCAAGTTCTATTTCTTAAAGTTCAGTTACAAAAGCTAGTTCCCCCATAAGGTCCTCAAGTCATATTTTATTGGAGAAATTAATCTATTTTTCTATGTAAGATGTGATTTTTAAGCTTGGGGATGTCTGGCCTGTTTTTGTGTTTGCCATCTATAAATTCAGGCATAGGCTGAATCCAGTTAGCCAAGAAATCAACTGATTAATTACAAATAACTAGTCTTAAAGGAAGCTGGGTGGTTCTCAAAAAAATGCATGCACAAATCAAACAGTCAGTTTGTTGTATGAGTTAGTCAGTTCACAAGCTAATTGTAGCCGAGTATTGACCTCATACCAAAGATTGTATAAATAGTTAAAGAGCAATATTAAGAATAGAAATTTGTTTTATAGTTAACAGAATTAAAGGTAGCCTTAAACTAACAAAAAAAGAAAGAAGATAGCTAGGAAAATAAAGAACAAAAGAATGAAGATGAAAACGTAACAACCTTGGTTTTGTTCTTTGAATCTTCAGTGAAAGCTATCTATGTCTCATGTAATTGTTGATTTGGTCTAAGAATCTTCGATGGAATCTGTCTCCTTACAAAAAAATCATGTGTCTCTGCAGTTTTCCTAATAATCCCTAACTTGAAGACTGCAGAAGGGATTATCTTCAAGTGATTCAAGGATGTTATATGTCTCTTTAATTGGGAGATATGGACCCCTTCCCATCAAGATCCAAGGTCTGTCTTTCTCTGATACCTGTTCCAGAATAGGTCTCCAGATTTTAAGTCCTGCAAGGTTTATTTTGAAACAAGTTGTGGAAAGACTTCTCATAGCTGTTGATGACATCCCTTGGGTGAATTGCTTAAGTCTCTTGGAATTTTGGCAATATATTCCTGCAATAACATGGTGTCTAGAAATGGAGATGATACATCTAAACACATGTTCCTGCCTATTACTATCACATAAAGGGAGAAGTGACGAAACCCAGAAAGAGCTGATCTCATTGTCATTAATCCAACGGTAATACTTTAAATGCATAAATGTTGGAGAATCTCTGAGAGTTTTACTACTTTCAGTTTCAGAATTACATTTGTTCTTTCTACTTTTCTCAAATTACAAAGCTTTGTGACGTTTTTCTTACAACATTCCAATAAAATGGGTATCCCTTCAGTAAAATTGTTACCCCTGTCACTAAAGGACATTTGAGGGACAGAATGAAATTCCTTGAGGTGGTAAGACAAAATTAAGTAGTGTCACTTTAAAAAAATTTATTTATTTTATTTATTTTTCATCAAGTAATTGTTTATTATGCTCTCAGGCAATGAAACAATTTAATCTACCATGCTAATAAGAAAACCATTAAAAAAGCCATTCGGGTGATAATTCTATGAAATCCATTTAGAGGTAATCAAAGGGCTACTGAGGTTTAGGCTCTTGAACCTTGTTCCCACCTTTACAGTTTTACCAAAATTGTGCTTGTGGCAGATGATACCTACACCATAGACATCCTCAGAAATTTTATAGTTTTCCCACCAATGTTGTTTGAATACAGTAGCCACTTTGTCTTGTTGTGGTAGGCAATTTAACATATAGTTGCATGTGTCCATTTGTGGTATTCCAGTGCTTGTAAGCAGCCATTTTTGGGGATTATGCTCCTGCAGTCTATATTCATATTTCTCCTAGTACCATTTTTCTGACTCTGCCATCAATTAGTGGTGTATTATAAGCCTTTCAAAGCCTTTAAAAATTGTTTCTCTTTGGGTAATGTTAGTGAGTGTTGTCTGTCTACCAAAATGAGCAGTATGGGCATTTTTCTGAAATCTCCAGGTTATCCCCTTAATCCTCCTCTTCAGGGAGCATTAAAGCACACAAAAGTTCTTTAATATATTGACTAATCTTAGATGAGGTTAAGAACACTCCTTGTTTTTAATGCATTCCAAAATTATGGTCCACTCTCAACACCTTATTCATTATCATTGTACACATTAACTCTCTTATCCCCAGCTAACTGACAAGCTCTGGTAAACAGATCAATTTCTGCCTTCTGGGTAGATTTTGCCTCTGACAAGTAGTCATACTCTAGGGGTGAGGTCATACCTATCAGAGGGTATACTGAGAATGTTTTTCTATTTCAGTCTTAAGATATGACCAATCAACCAATAAGAGGGTTTTTAAATAAATCTACCTGAAACATAGTTCATGAATAAGAAATTAGACAATTATGAATTTTCCTTTCTTCGTGTACAGAAATAAAAGCAGCAAGATTCGAAACATTACAATGATGAATGGAAATGTGTCGGGGGAAAATAGAATTTCGTAGGAGGTAAGCCTACTTGCTAAGAAATGCATATTTTCAATGAGCCACCATAGTAAAACACGAGGAATGGCCCAGTTTAAAGGAGATGCTGAAATCAAATTGGCAGAAGTCTCTGTTTATCTGCTATGGATATTTAGACAAAGTGGATAGGATTTAACACCGGGTCAAGAAAGAGACTTTAGCTGGTTATTGGTCATTCCCAAAATATTAATCGAAAACACTATAGGCTTATCCAAAGCTCTCATATGAATAGGTTGAAAGGCTCACGATAATTAGGTAAGCCCATGTCAGATGTTTGAGGAGTTAATTTATCATGTGCGCGCACACAGACAATTCTGTCCCTCTTTAGTTTTCAGGGAAGAAGCTCGCCTACCAAGGATTTGGTTAAGCTTGATTTCAGAAAAATTGGGGCCCACTGCCTGTGGGGGTCAATAAAATCCAGGAATTCCTTTAATTGTCTTTTTGTTACTGATCTGGGATACTTTTAAATGGCTTGCAGTTGGTCGGGAATAGGAAATCTATCTTCTTGGAACAAATCATGCTCTAGGTAATGAACTTTACTTAAGAAAACGTTTAAATTCTCTTTAGAAGTCTTAGGCCTTTCTAAACTGTAATAGTCAGTAGATATATAGAGTTGATTGATGAATTTTCCTTATAATTAAAACACAACAAATGGTCATACACATTTTGAATAAGAGTAGAAGCACAGGGAAATGTACCATGTCCTTAAGGTCTTGGTTGAGGACTTGTGAAAAGTAGTAGGGTTCCTTAATAAACTCCTAGGTTTAATAATGTAGTTGTTTTTGGCGGTTTGAGGTTTTTTTTTTCCCCCCACAGGAGAAGGCAAATAAACATTGTCTATATTGATCTAATTCTTAAAGGACACTACAGAAAGCAGCACAGAGATATGCAACTGCAAAATATGCAGAAGCAGGAAGCACTGAAGACAAAACAAATCCCAGCTTTATAACCCAGTGGAACAAGATGACTGTTATATTTGTTTATGGCTCTCAGGGCCTAAATAAACCTAGATCCTTGCTTACTGAGTTTTTGACAGAGAGGACAGGAGCGCTGTAAGAACTAGTAACGGTATGTTGAATCCTTTCTTTATTGTTAGGATTTTGACTATTGTTTTAATTCTCTTTTTACCTTCTGGTTTAAGAGCTAGTTTGTTAGTTTGGCTAGAGGTTTAGATGGGTTGGTCAAAAAGAACATAAATGGATTCAGTATCCAAATTCCAACCTACATATATGGATTTTTTCTTTCCCCACAAGAAGGCAGCACCTCATTGACGTCTTTAATTTGGACATAGTTTGGGCAAAAGAGTACTGGTAACTCACTGCCCAAATTAGCTGTTACCTCGTTATGAAAACAGATGTCCTCTGGAATTTCAAGAAGACCACCAAGAGAACATTTAAACTGGAAATTCCGTTTGCCCAGTAAGAGCCTCACAATTAAGTTAATGAATATGGGCTCAAAAAGAAGGGAGAATGTTTCTTGTTTAAAGATGTGATGTTACAGGTTTAGACTGGACACCGGGAATGTCCTAGGATTATGATTATGAGAGATACCCACAATGTGAGTAATTTGTTGACTCTGAGGGAGAGACTGTATAACATTGTTTGGGTTGAGGATAGTAATATAGTGCCCATATCAATCAAACTTTTACAAAATTGCCCTTTTTTTATTTTTATTTTTTAGTTATTTACTTATTTATTTGAGGAAGATGAGCCCTGAGCTAACATCTGCTGCCAATCCTCTTTTTGCTGAGGAAGAATGGCCCTGAGCTAACATCCGTGCCCATCTTCCTCTACTTTTTTATATGTGGGGCGCCTACCACAGCATGGCTTGCCAAGTGTTGCCATGTCTGCATCCGGGATCCGAACCAGCGAACCCTGGGATGGCAAAATGGAACATGCACACTTAACCACTGCGCCACCAGGCCAGCCCCCAAAATAGCTCTTTTTTTTTAAAAAAAAAAAAGGATTTTTGTTCTTACTTTTATTTTATAGCTTTATTAAGATACATTTTATATTCCATAAAATTCACCTATTTAAAGGAAACAGTTCAGTAGCATTTATGTATTCACAGAAAAAACATTATATATAATATAATCACCAAACTCTAATTCTAGAATATTTTTCAACACCCTCTACCAAGACCTTTGTACATATTAGATTTTATTCCAAATTTGCACCCCTTTCTCACTCCAGCACCAGGCAACCTCTAGTCTGTTTTCAGTTTCTATGGATTTACCTGTTCTGGATATTTTATATAAATGAAATCATATAATATGTGGCCTTTATAGTTGTCTTCTTTGAATTAATATAGTATTTGCTAGGTTTATCCATGTCGTAGCATGTATAAATCCTTTTTTTCATTTCCAGCTGATATTCCACTGTACAGATATACAATGTTTTGTTTGTTTATTCATCAGTTAATGAACATTTAGGTTGTTTCCACTTTTTTCCTATTATGAACAATGTTATGTATTTTTACATCCAAAAAATGTATGTGTACAGGTTTTTGTCTCGGCAATTTTGTTTTAATTTATTTTGGCTGTAAACCTAAGAATAGAAATGCTAGGTCATTTGTAACTCTATATTCAGGATTTTGAGAAACTGAAAAACTGTTTTCCAAAGTGTCTACACCAGTTTACATTTGCACTAAGATATCTAATGGCTCCTAATTCAACACATTCTTACCAATATTTCTTATTTACTGTCTTTCTTTTTAGCCACCTAGTGGGTGAAATGTGACATCTCATTGTGGTTTTGATTTGAACGTCCCTAATAATGATGTTGAGCATCCATTGATGTGTTTATTCGCCATTTATATATTTTCTTTGGGAAAATATCTTCAAATCATTTGCTTATGTTTTAATTGGATTTTTTATCCAACTATATTCTCCTATTCAGTGGGCTGTCTTTTTACTTTCTTGATGATGTCTTCTGAAGCACAGAAGTTTTTAATTTTGCTGAAGTCCATTCTGTGTACTACTTCTTTGATTGCTTGCCTGTTGGTGTCATACCTGCCTAACGCAAGGTCACAAAGATTAACTTCAATGTTTTATTCTAGAAGTTTTATACTTTTAGCTATTACATGCAAGTGTTTGGTCCATTCTGAGGTAATTTTTGTGTATGGTGTGAGAACAGGGTCCAAATTCACTGTTTTCCCTGTGGATATCTATTCGATGCAGTATCATTTGTTGAAAAGGCTATTATCCCCTCATTGAATTGCTTTGGTACTCTTGTTGAAAATCAACTCATTATATATTTAGATTTTACTTCTGAACTCCCAGTTGTAATCCATTGATCTATACATCTATCTTTATGCAAGACTGAAACATTGTAGTTTATTCTGAAACCAAGAAGAATGATTCCTTCAAATTTGTTCTTTGTAAGATCATTTGTAGTTTCACATGAATTCTAGGTTTAGATTGCCATTTTGTTAAAAAGAAAAAAAAACAGCTGGGATTTTAATAGGGTTACTGTTGAATCTGTATCTCAGTTTGGGTAGTATTGTTATCTTAACAATGTTAGAGCATTCAATCCATGGACATGGAATCTGTTTCATTTATTTAGATTTATTTTAGTTTCTTTCGGTGATGCTTTATAGTTTTCACTGTACAAATCTTGCATGTTTTTTGTGAAATTTATTCCTAGTTTTTTATTCTTGCACATTCTATTATAAATAAATTTGCTTTCCTAATTTGATTTTTGGATTTTTCATTGTTAGTGGATAGTAATACAATGAATTTTTATATTAATCTTGTATCCTGTCACATTGCTAACCTTGCTTCTTAGTACTAATAATTTTGGTACATTAATAATGATTTTCTATATATAAGATCATGTCATCTACACACGGAAATAGTTTACTTCTTCCTTTTCAGTATGGATGCCTTCTACTTTTATTCTCGCCTAATCATCCTAGCTAAAATCATTGCTGGATAAGTGATGAGACAGGATATCCTTGCCTAGTTCCTGATCTTAGGTGTAAAGCATTCAGTCTTTCACTGTTAAGTATGGTGTTACTTATGGATTACTTGTAGATGCTCTTTATCAGGTTGAGATAATCCCCATCTATTCCTACTTTGTTAAATGTTTTTTATCCTGAAAGCGTGTCGGATTTTGTGAAATCATTTTTCTGTCTGTTGAGACGATCATGCATTCCTTTTGTCCTTTCTTCTGTAAATATGGTATACTACATTGATTGATTTGAGGATGTTAAGTGAACTTTGCATGTCTGGAATAATTACCACTTGATCATGGTGTATATTTTATTTTAATTGTTGCCCGATTAGTTTACTAGCATTTTGTTGATGATTTTTATGTCTACATTCATAAGGGATATTACTCTAAAGTTTTCTTGTGATGTGTTTATCTTGTTTTGGTATTAGGGTAATAATGGCCTCATAGATTGAGTTGGGAAATGTTCCCTACTCATCTGTATTTTGAAAGAAATTGTGAATGTTTGGTATTAATTCTTGAAATGTATCACCAATTTCACCATTGAAGCCATTTGGCACTGCAATTTGTTGTTGCTGAATTTTTTTAAACTATTAATTCAATTTTTTACTTCTTAAAAATTACAGTCATGAATTGCTTAATGATGGAGATATCTTCTGAGAAATGCATTGTTCTTGTCTGAACATCATATTGTGTACTTACACAAATCTAGATGGTGTAGCCTACTACACACCTAGGTTATATGATACTAATCTTATAGGACCACTGTTGTATATGCAGTCCATTATTGACCAAAACGTCGTTATGCAGTGCATAACTGTATTCAGATTATCTATTTCTTCTTGAGTCAGTTTTGGTAGTTTGTATCTATCTGGAAATTTGGCCATTGTGTCTAAGTTATCTAATTTGTTAACATACAGTTGTTCATAGTATTATTTTTTTAAATTCTTTTTTATTTCTCTAAGAGCAGTAACATCTCCTCTTTCATTCCTTATTTTACAAATTTGAATCTTCTCTCTTTTTTTCTTGGTCCATCTAGCTAAAGCTTTTTCATTTAATTTTTTCAACCTTTTCGAAAATACACTCTTTATTTCATTCATTTTCTAAGTGTTTTTACTATTCACTATTTTAATAATTTCAAAATTTTCATCTTTATTATTTGTTTCTTATATTCCTTTAGATTTAATTTTCTCTTTGCTTTTAATTCTTATGATGGAAAGTTGATAATTGATTTTACTTATTTCTTTTTCAGTAAAAGTTAAATATTATAAAATATAAATTTTAATATAAATTAAATATAAATTTAATATGTTTAATATAAATTCCCTAGTAAACACTGCTTTTGCTGCATACCATAAAGTTTGGTCTGCTGTGGTTTCTTTCATGTCAAAATATTTTCTAATTTCTCTTGTGATTTCTTCTTTGACCCATTGGTTATCTAAGAGATTGTTTTTAATTTCCCCATATTTGTGAGTTACTCAAATTTACTTTTGTTGTTGATGTTTTATTTAATTTCATTGTGATCAGAACACATAATATATACAACTTTAATCTGTTTCACTTTATTGAAACTTGTTTTATGGCACATTATGTGGTCTATTCTGGAAAATGCTTCACAGTCACGTGAGAAGAACACATAGTCCAATGTTTTTGGGTGGGGTGTTTTGTAGATGCCTGTTAGATTTAGTTGATTTATGTTGCGCAAGTCTTGCATTTCCTTTTTGATCTTCTGCCTAGTTGTTCTATCCATTTTTAAAATAGGTGTTGAAATCTCCAACTGTTATTTTCAAATTGCCTATCTCTAATTCTATCTGGTTTTGCTTCATATGTTGTGAGTCTTTATTTCCATTTTATTGTTCTGTCTTCTTGATGGAATGACTCTATTATCACTATGAAATGTCCTTCTTTGTGTCTCTTAACACTTCTTGTCTTAAAGTCTATTTTGTGTGATGTTAGTATAGCCACTCCAGTTCTCTTTTGGGCACTCTTTGCACGTGTACCCACATAATACACATCATGTACTCTTTTATTCATTCTGACAAGCTCTGTATTTTAATTATAGTGGCTAGTCCATTTACATTTAACGTAATTACTAATAAGGCAGGTTTCATGTCTATTATTATAGTTTTCAATGTGTTTTATGTCTTTTTTGTTCTATTTCTTGATCTTTTGTATGTGTGTTAAATAGATATTTTCAAGTATGCTCTTTTATTTTACTTCTTTTTTCATTTACTATATACTTTTTAGTTACTTTCTTAGTGGTTGCCTTGAGGATTGCAATTAATATCTTAAAACAATCAAGTTTGGAATGATAATAACATGGTTTCAGTAGTATACAAAAGTGTTGTAAATATTTCTCTATTCTCCTCCCTGTTCTTTGTTCTATTATTGTTATAGAAACTATATCTGTATATATTATAAGTCTAGTGATACAGTTTTAGAAATCTTGTTTTATACAGTTGTTTTTTCAAACAGATAAGAAAATAATTACAAACAAAAATATGTTCATACTCTCTTGTTTAAAATCTGCGTAGCTGCCTGAACTAGCATCTTCATTTCTTCTCGTGTATTTGAGTTACTGTCTATTTCCCTTTCATTGTGACCTGAAGGACTCTTTTTAATATTTGTCGTAGGGCATGTCTCATAGCAAAGATTTCTCTGTTTTTGTTTATCTGGAAAGATCTTAATTTCTCTTTATTTTTAAAAGATAGTTTACCTGGATTTAGAATTCTTGGTTGACTTTGTTTAAGCTTCTGTGGGTTCTTATGACACCACAGGTGTTAATGTAGTTGAGCATCCTTGTACATGATAGACTTCTCTTTTTGCTGCTTTTAATATTTTTCTATTTATCTTTGAGTTTTATTAATATGAATATGATGAGTCTAGGAGCAATCCTCTTTAAGTTGTTTTTAGTTGGAGTTTGTTAAGTTTCTTGAATGCTTATGATGAGGATTTTTAGGCTGCTTAATTTTAAAATGGCTTATGATGAGGATTTTTAGGCTGGTTAGTTTTAAAACTACAGATGAGATTCAGGCTCCAAGGAGTGGAATTTGTTTTGCCCCTTTGTTGGGAAACATTTACATTTCTAAGGGAAACCTCTATCTGTGAAGATGCCTCCCTCTCTGTGCCAGGAAGAAGGGGGAATGGTCTTATCTCTAGAAGCTCTTAATCAATGCCAGAGGCAAGAACTTAAGTTGGTTGCTGTCTGGCAATCTCATGTAACTGGTTTAGGGTGGTGGCGTCTAACCTTTCTAACCTTTACTTAATCCAATTTGATTCTTGTCTAAAAGTCATGGGATCACCCAATGACCAGACCCCACCTGCACTGATACCATTTTAACTTTTTTTTTCATGTTCTTTCCTTTGTCTTGTAAAGAGATGAATCATATACCTATGCCTTAAATTTAGCTCTAACCCTCAACTCGGGGCAGCAGCAGGAGCTCTGACTGCCCGTGGGTCCTGTCCCCACGCACCAGCTCTGCCTGCCTATGGGTCCTGTCCCCATGCCAGCGGGGGCAGCAGCAGCGGCTCTGCCTGCCCATGGGCTCTGTCCCCATGCCAGCGGGAGCAGCAGAAGCGGTGGCAGCAGAAACTCTGACTGCCCATGGGTCCTGTCCCCATGCTATTCTACTCTCTAAATAAAAGAGCACTACTGCCAGATCTTGAGAGTCTAAGAAATCTTTCTTTCGACTCCTCGGCTCACCGACCCCGCATCACTTAGAGTAATATTTTTTCATGGAATTTGAGAAGTTTTTAGCCATTTTTTCTTCAAAAATGTTTTCTATCCCTTTCTCTTTCTTTTCTCCTTCTAGGACCATGAATATGTGTTTATGGGTACACTAGATGATGTCTCATGATTCTCTGAGACTCTGTTCATTTTTCTTCATTATTTGTTTCTTTCTGCTTCTTGAGCTGGATGTTCTCTATTCACTCATCTTTAAATTCTCAAATACTTTCCTCAACTAGCCCAAATGTGTTCTTAAGCCTCTCTAATAACTTTTTTTTACATTGTAGTTATTGGTCTTTTCTTCTCCATAATTTCTATTCGGTTTTTCTTAAATACTTTACCTTCCTTCATAGTCGCTATTTGGTGAGACATTGCAGTCACACTTTCCTTAGATATACTTTTCTTTAGGCCTCTGAACATATTTGTAATAGTTAATTTAAAGTCTTCGTCTACTGAATACAAAATTTGACCTACATGACAACATTTTCTGTTGGTTTCTTTTCATTTCCTATGTATGTGGCGTACTTTTCTCTTTTTTGCACATTTCATAATTTTGGTTAAAAAGCAGATTTTGAGATTATATGCTATAGCAACTGTGGTATCAGAATCCACTATCTTTCTTGGTTTCTGTTGTTGTTGGTGGTATTTTGGCTTTGTTTTTCTTGTTGGCTGCTTATTTTTTTTTCTTTTTTCATTTAGTAACTTGGCTGGGCTAATTATACCCTGCAACGTATAACCACTGATTTTTCTGCTCTTTTTTTAACAATTATTTTTCTTTTTAAACTTGGCTTCCTAGGAGTCACATCCTGGTCAGTATACTTTAGTGATGTTAAAGCAAAAATTGCATCAGAGAAAGTTAAATGGTCAAGGGAGACTTTATGCAAGGTCATTGCAATAGAGAAAAGAGACCAGAATGGTCTGAACTCAATTCTGATAAAATAAGAGGGAGGAGGATTCTTATGAGCTGAGGGTGGGGGAAGGGGAATCATAGGCCATCTGTGTTTGCTAATTGAACTTGCCCAAAGGATAAGTAAACTTTCTTATAATTTCACTGCAGGAGGTAGATTTCCAATGTGGAGCAAGGTATCCATCAAATTTGGGATCCTACTCTCTCATAGAAACTGGGAGATAGAAATACTATTTTCCTTGATGATCGCATTTCAAAAGGAAGGCTTTTAAAAAGATTTACATCTCAAAGGGGCATAGAAAAAATTTACAAAAAAAATTTGTAAAGTTAATGTTCTAAGGAAAGAGAGGAGAAGATTTCTGTGGTTAGGTCATTAAGCCATCTGGATTTTCTAAAAACTGGGTGAGAAGGAGATCAGGGGACTCCAGGTAGGAAGAAATCTGCCTAAAGTTTAGATACAACTGAGGGAAATATTAAGGCGGTTTGGGCAATGATCAGTTAAGGATTAATCAAAAGTTTCCTTTTGTTCATGGTTTCCTCTGTCTTGCAAAAGTTTTTTAGCCTGATGTAATCCCATTTATTTATTTTTTAATTTTTTTCCCTTGCTTGAGTAGGCATGGTATTCGAAAAGATGCTGCTGAGATCAATGTCAAAGAGTGTATAACCTATATTTTCTTCTAGGAGTTTTATGGTTTCAGGTCTTACATTCAAGACTTTAATCCATTTTGAGTTAAGTCTGTTTATGGTGTAAGATAATGGTCTACTTTCATTCTTTTGCATGTGGCTGTCCAGTGCACATATATGGTGGGGAAAAAAAAAGTTTCCTTAAGTATCTTGCCTGTATGCCTTACTTTCTTTGCAATGGGGATCTCCGTGACAAGGTACTTCTTCAAGCTTCAGGCACTTTACAAAACAGCCTCAGCTTTCACTTCACCTTTGTGCAAGACTTCAAGACCAGACAGAGGTGAGTGGTGTCTTCTTTTCCCACATCTTCCCTGGGCATGTACACAACTCTGCATAGGATCCCCAGAAATATGTCAGAGCTTTTCAAAGTTCCCTACAGTCCTCAGGATTTCTTTTTAAATTTTTGCCCAGGCTCTTATTTTCCTGAGCTGAAATCATAGCCTTGGGCAGTTATGATGTTGCCAGCAATTTGTTCTTATTTAGATAATGCCCAGGGAATAGATTTATCTCCTTCCCATCTCCCTGCTAACAGCTGCGCTGAACTCTGAGTCAAATCTCACTCAAAATCAAAGCTACCACAATCTGAGGGTAGAGATTTTCCTGGGGCTGCAAGTTCAGACAAAATATTGACTGCACTCTAGATACAGTGCTTTTAACAGAACTCCAAAAAATGTCAATCCTCTCTGCCGCCTGCAGTGCTTCTGGTTTTTGGCTATTACAGCACTAAGCTGGGGAGGGAGGAGCTTTGAGAACAGTCTCAATTTAAATGTCACAGAACCCATTGTCTTCAGCTCATTCTGAGGCTTTGATTAGTTTTCTTGCTCATATTTTTGCTGTTAGAGCAAGTTCAATGAGGTACTCGTTCATCTATCCTGGAAGTCAATTTCTCAAGATTGTCCTTAAATATTTTCAGAAAATTCTCAGTCTGAGTTTAATAGGACAACAGGAAATTGGAGTGCTTAATTTCCTTAGTATCACCTTCACTGATCATTAACTTTTTAGTTTATTTTCTTAGCTATCACACGAAACTTTTTTAAAATATCGATATCCCTCTGTATACAGTATCTAGAGAACTTGTTTATTACAAGAGTGGGAATTTTTATTTTTTTGTTTTATTCTTATCTGTAAAACCATCAATTTATCTGAGTTGTATTCTGTTTTGATTCTACGGTTCTTTCAAAATGTTCATTGGAGGTTTGGCAATGGGGTCATTTCTGATTCTGGTTTTTTCTTTGCATATTAAATTCCCTACATCTACCAAAGGCTATTAGCAAAGCTTGAGGAAAGAGCTGGGATCACTGATACTTTAGGATCTACTTCTGAAAATTATTTATTTAAAAGCGTTAAAGGACTATTTCTAAAGTCTCCAAAAGATTCAGCCTTTTATTGCTTGTAGGACTCAATCGTAGCAAAACTGTATCACAGGAAAGACTTTGGAAAGGGCCTCCAAAATACCATATTCAACATCTACAGCTTTTTCCAAACTTCTGATTTCCTATTCAGTTTGGACTCTTTTTAAGTTGTTCTTAGAATCTTCTCATTCTATATTTTCCATCCAATTTTTTGCACCTGAAATTTCCACTAACATATAAATTAATTGGTATATATCTAAGAGCCCTGGGTTATACATTCTTATGACTAATTTATATTTCTCTGCAAATTTCTTTCTATCTTTTATAGACATTGAAGTCTTTGATGATGGCTGTCAGCTCAGCACAAGACCGGGTCTTAAAATGGTCGTTCCTTATTCTAAGAGTGATTTAACTTTTAGAAGTAATTGAGTTTTGGGGCTTTTTGCCAGGCCAAGAGGGAAGGAGAGCAGTTCAGAGAGAGGATTAGGGGCAGAGGGAGATGAAGGCGCAAAGAACACAGAAGAGGTTATTAAGATAAAGGTATTTAGCTTCTAGATATGATGTAGAGGATCTAAATGAGAGATAGTTTGAGGGTTTTTTAAAAATTTTTCTTTAGCTTGGCCAAGGAATAACTTAAGGAAGTAATTTTTGGATCTAATTTTTTTTTAAGTTTTCTTAAGAAAATACAAATGTACAACATTTTTGGTAAGATTTTTTGCTTTTTTCTTTTTTTTTTTTTTTCCTGAGCAAGACGTTCCAAGACTCTTGGTAAAACACAAACAAAAAAAAACCCAAACAGTCCTTTGATGCTATTTATCAAAGAGTTGAACAGTTTTATCTACATTTAAATATTTTTTTCCCTGAAGTTCCTGGAAGGAAAAATAAAGTTATTTACAAATTGATTTTTTTATGTTCAAATGTTTTTGGGAATGGTAAAGTCACGTTGATGAATACTATGGAATAGTAAAATTATGTTAAAGTAGATAGTAAACTGTGTGGGCGTAAATGGTTTCAGTTCTCAGTGGAAATGTCCAGTGGACAGCTAAACACATAAATATATGCAATTTCTTCAGAACCAATTATATTTTTATTTATAAAAATTAAACAGAAAAGATGACTTTACATAATTTAAGGAAAACATTTAAGATAGCTTTGATCTGTTCTGTAACTTAACAAATGTAAGGTAAAATGTTTATTCTGGTAAATGTTACTGCACTCATTCTGACAGTGCGTGAAGCTACTTATAAAATATATTGTTAACCTTCAGTGTTATTTTGCAAGGCAGTTGGTTAAGCATAAAGTTAAATGTGGTGTGAACAGGGTTAATGGAGAGATAAAAGATAAGGTTCTGTTCAAAGGTAGCATTGTAAAAATGAGTCTTTTGAAGACTGCCACTATCTGTTGCTGACTGACCTCAATGGCATGGCTGATTGCATGGATTTCTAAGCGCTCGAGGCTACAGACATCTTCATCAACTGCGGGAACCCATGCTCTGTCCATTTAGCTATCAAATGAAATTTAAGTATTTCCATATTCTTACAGACCAAAGGAAGCTTTGTAACATATTTTATACTTTTCAACACCATTCTAAGTTTCATGTCTCCAAAATATAGATAAAATAATAATTAGAGGATCTTTGCGTTTAACGCACTTAGAGTAATGCCTACCATTGTTAGTTTCTTAGCTCTTACCTTTATCAATGTCCAAAAGGAAGAGATTCTAAACTGATCTCAATTTATACGATTATGAAGACTTTGGTTCCCATGGAACTTCTTAAGGAGGAGGGTCAAATTTCCTATGTCTTTACAAGTTCATTAATTGCATTTATTACTCTCCTGGTTAATCCTGGGAATGTTTGTGTGGTTCACATTCATTCACCTAATTTCAGACTTTAAGAATATTTGATGTAAACCTAAAAAAAGACAAAATTCAATTGTTTTCTGCAACAGTTATTGTCTTTCTCCAGTCTCTGAATGTGGAAAACTGTCTTGTCATGCGGTGACCCTTGTTCCACCGGCACTTTTTTATGGATCTCAGAGACAACAAGCTTGGGCCAGTGCCTTTCTTCCAGTAGTAGCATCAGTTCCTATATGCGCTTCACTCAGCCTCTCTTTCCATTGTTATTAGCAGTAGTAGTTGCATCATCATTCTTAACGCTCCTAGATTTAAATGGTAACCTGCTCTGGAAATTTCACTTGTCCTTGCTTCAGGAATTGCTTGGTGCAAGTCTGAACTTCCTAGCCAGCAAGTTAGATGCTGGCTTACGAATGCACTTTGAAAAACACTAAAAGGTATCCTTTCCAAAAATATCCCACCTAGCATTCTTCAGCATCTAAAATTATATTTAACAGAAATAGTGTGGAGCAACAGAATGATCTGTGGAACTAATGCTGGAAAATCTCAAGCTATACTCATCTCCACAACTCAAATGTTGTTATCTAGGGCAAATGGAAAGTCATCTGAGACATTTTTTTGCTTTAAAATTGGGACAATCTTGATATATTGATGTGTTGAGAGTAAAATGTGGAAGAAATCTTTCTGGAACGTGGGCCACTTGGAAGGATTATTTTCTGAGGGAAAATAAAGTAGAAATCATTCAGAAGTAAGAACTTGTATATCATTCTCCATAGAGGCTCTATTGACTTTTGAGTAGGACAATCCTTTGCCGTTTTGACTGTCCCATATTGTATACTATTTAGCTTTGTCAAATCCCACCCCACTAAATACCAACAGTGACACCCCCCTCCTCAGCCATTGTGACAACCTAAAATACCCACACCTTTATCTTGGAGAAACATACTTCCCAGGGTTAGAACTCCTGTTAAAAAGTAATTGAATGGTATTTACCAACTGAAGAGGGGGGTCTGGAAAAAGTAAAATGTGAGTCCTAGAAGAAAGATTTTTATAGTGGACTAATAATACATTACTTAAAAATGAAAACAAAGCATTAGAGAATGCCTTTAAACTGGGGTAGGTGTTTAGGCTTTTTCTCTTTTCATAGGAGAATGATAATGGGATGCCTTAAATGATACAAGTAGGTATGAGTTTTAGTGAATATTCTGTGAAAGAGGGTATCATGGGGAAAAAACAGAGTCAAAGAAACAGAGTGAGTTATGGAGACTAGAGGCAGCATTATTATGTACCTTCCCTACGACAATATGCAGTCTTCATGAGGGCAAGGACCTGTTCTAATGTATTCCTATGTCTAGGGAATAGCTGACCATCCCAAATATAGTAGTTGTTCAATTGAGAATGTTTAATAAGCGAATATGTGAATAAACAATTAATGAGTTTAAATTATTAATATTACTTTATACTAATTCTCCCAGTTTCAAGGGTTATTTTTTTTGCAATGTAATTCCACCACTGGACATATTCACTAAATTAGTCCTCTCTTTCCTATTTCCTGCATTTTTGTCTTAAGTTTTTAAAAAACTACACATTACCTTCTGGTGGCCTTTTGGATCTCATCTTTAGGGACTTTCTCTTCAAGTATTGATGTACCCAGCTGTTTGGAGATACTTTCTGATGTCCCAATGAGTTGCTTATATTAAGGATATTTTCCTGTTTTTTCTGCCTAGTCCTAAAGTTTGAAGATTCAGCTCAACTGCAATAGAAAACCTTCAGAGATAAGTCACACTTTAAGATTATTTTCATTTGTATAAATTAATTCACCAGAGTCTTTCCTAAATACTTGAGGAAAGAGATGACATAGAGGGAGAAGCTTAAAAATCAACAAGGAGTCTAAGGGATAATTTAGTTGGCTGTTCAGCTGTGAATATATTGAAGACTTTTTAGCTCCTAAAATAGACGAATATCATTTTTTTCTGAGAATATCAAAACAGTTGTTCAATGTAGCAAGACAGCTGCTTGCTTTCAAATTAAATACCAACCCAGACTCAGTTTAGGGAGTGGAGGCCTGTACAACCAGTTCACTATCTCCATCACAGCGCAAGTAAAAATGCCAGTTAGTCAAAAATAGCTCAACTCGTAAACAAAGCTACAAAGTGGGAATTCAAGTATCTTGCTATTGTTAACCATAATATGGGAAGTGGAGGTGCAAGGATATTTTCATAAGGATAAATGAGCACCAATTAATTCTGTGCTATCTAGATTTGTTAGCAGGGTAATATTTCTTCTTTGTGAAAACGTCTACTTATTTAATTTAATTCATATTTAGTAGTCTTGTCATATAGTCTAGCATTTGGTAGTTCTTTTTTTTGGGAGGAAGATTGGCCCTGAGCTGACATCTGTGCCAGTCTTCCTCTATTTTATGTGGGATGCTGCCACAGTGTGGCCTGATGAGCAGTGCTGAGTCGGCTCCAGGAGCCGAACCTGTGAACCCTGGGCCACGAAAGTGGAGTGCGTGAACTTAACCACTATGCTACCAGGCCATCCTGTTGGTATTTTTTTATTACTTCCCATTTTCTGTTTCATTTGCATTCTTTTGTATGGTTGTTATGAAATATGTTTTTAACTTATTATCATTTAAGTGTATTTTACCTATTCATTAACATTTAGTCTATATTAATTTATATTCACTGCGCAAACTCACTCTTCTCTAATTGCAAGGTGAGTTTAAAATGTTTTATATTCTATTTTAGTTAATGTTTAACTTCTAAGGCTGTCTATCTTTATTTTTCTTCCCATATTTCAGTTTTGTCAGCCTGAAAAGACAATGTAGCAGCTTGTACAAAAAGCATTATTGTTGAAAACCCCCAGTAATGATAAATGAGCAGTCTAATTTCAGTGAAATAAGTGAATTTAGAAAAAGGGAATTCCTGTATGCATTATTTTACTGTTCTCCACACTTCTGTTCAGATTTGGGTGTATATATATAATCTGAATATGAATTTAGAATTATGCATATGAATAGTACCTTCAGAAACCATCAATGCATGTTGCTAAGCCGTAATATTGAACTGATATTAATTGTCCACCACATTTATCTCTAAATGTAGAATCAAATTTACTCATTAGCTCTCATCAAATGCAAAATCCATTTCAAGTAAGTCATGTTACGTGAAGACATAACATATTGCCCCATAAGCCCTGGATATCTCATTCTGATGACCTATTGTCAAGTGAACTGCAAATTATTTCTTGTTTGCTCTTCTTATGTTTCTGGGGATTGGCAGGAAGAGAGTTTTCTCTTGGTGGCTAAATAAATCTAGGCATATTTCTGACATGCAGCAAAGATGTGTGAACATGTCTGTAGTTAATACAATTGTTATTACAAGGCTGTTGCCAGCATTATAATATCATAAAGAGCTGGAACATTTAGCAAAGCAGTAAATAATAAAAATCTAACAAAGAACATGAATAATAAATCTTTTCAATTTGTCTTGAGGTAGTTCACCTGAGCAAAGTATGCCAGGAAATATTTGAATGCTTTGCTAACAGAAATATTCACTCTGAATTTTACATTATTTTATGGAATTGTCTATTACCTGCAATATAACAATTCAAGTATGCAGATATATGTAATATTGTGTATATAATAGCTATTCTAATATGATAGCACATAATATTATACTATATATTGTATAGTTATCCTAACTTTTCTACAGTGTGTGAACCATAGATTTCTAAAGAAAAAAATAGTCTCAGACCATCTAGATATGAAACTTTACTTGGTCAAGAAGAATAAGAAACATTTAGTTACTTCAAGATGTGAATTTTTTTTCTTTCTTTTGGGACTATTTTATAACGTAGTATGAAAAAATATTATATTGAAATCATGAAAAATAAAGCTTTAGTAAATAGAGGTAGCTTTCTAAAGATGGAAACTTGTGTAGGGAAAGGATACAACCCTCACCTAAGCATAGATAATGAAAACAAAAGCCATCTGTTTAAAATTAGAACTATGAGAGAAGAAGAAACTTTGCCAGTGGGCAATGAATAACAAAAAGCTGATCATGAGTCAAAAAACCACAGAATAAAGAGTTAAGAGTGTAACATGAGCAATTCAAAGGTCATGGGTTGCTGGGTGATAAGATGGTTTCTGTTGCCTTGTTTAAATGAATATAACTTTGAGACACTCAGCCTCCCTGGGTTTTCAGTTGTATATAGAGAAATAAGAGGAGAGAGACAAATTGCAACAATTATGGGAGTTATATTGTGAACATGGAGAATCTGTTACTTCCAGTATTATTTTATTTGAAATAAGTTGTTTTCCTGTATACTTTAATGAATAAATAGAGATTTTTAGTAAAAAAAATTTAAATTTAAATCATGGAAAATGAAATATTACTTTACTTTTTCATTTCGGGTAATATTTTGCTTTCTATTTCTTAAGGTCCTGTAGATTCAGAAAATATGCATCTTTTAGCTTTGATTGAACTCTTTTGGACGTGTACTTCTCAGTACAACAAAGATTTTCCTCTAGTTCTTCGTTCAGTTAATTGTTGAGGTACCCTCAGGAATTTTTTTCATTTGATTAAACTTATACTTTTATTTGCCTTTGAAAGATAACTAAAGACAGTGTTTTGAAGAGATTCGTGAAAATATAGTTAAATGACTCATACTGTAGTAGCAGAAGCAAAGTTCAGTGCTTAGAAATAGATAACTATGTAATTATTTGCACCTGTTCAGTTTTCAGGCTGAGTTTGAGAGATTTGGATCCTTATAGACTTCTTGCCCAGGTTTCTGAGGTTTTTAGCGCTCAATACCAGAGGAAAACATTTTTTGGTAGGAAGGAGAGTCCTTATTTGTTATTCTTCCAAGATAAGTAAACACCTCTATTTGGGAAATACAGCTTCTCCTAATATATAAACACAGACTACTTGCCTATAATGACCTAGCTGGTAAGACCCTTTTTCTATGGTGATATATATAATGTCTGGTGGAGAGGATAAGGAAATTGGATAAAGACAAAGGAAAATGGGGATTGCTAGAAAATATCCTAATTTTGATTTTTGAAGAGAGTATTGTTTTGTATTAGGATCAGCTAAGGCAAACAATGGAAGTTCAACTTTCCTGAACTACCAAATGGAATTGTACTCCTTCATGATCTGAGAGTAACGATACAAATATTAACTTCAGAGTCAGATTTCCATGTAAATTCTAGATTTAATACTTTCTATCTCTGTGATCTTCAGCAAGTTATTTACTCTCTGTGCTCCAGTTCCTAGTATGTAAACAAAGAGAATGATAATTCCAGGGCCATAGAATTGTTTTATTGATTAAAAGGGGTATTACAGGTAGAATACTCAGAATCTGGCACATTGTTATTATTCAATGAATGTGAGTTATCATAGGATATGGTTGTCCCTTTGAAGCTTTTAAACTTCCAAAGGAATAAAGTATGTTATGTCAATCACCTTCTGTCAATGGTGGCTACCACACTTTGAAATTTCAATGTCACAATGAATCACAACAAACTAAAGTAAAATAAAAATACTAGAGACTATTTCAAAGTCTTATCCAAATGTTGTACTAGAGTAAAGAAACTAAAGTAGCTGAAGAAGAGTTAAGATGAGGTAAGTTTATAATGTCTGTAAATAACAAACTATAATCATGCCCCTCATTTCATGTGATTGCATTTATTTGACACTATTTTTTGTTATGAAAGAGTTTATTGAACACCAAAAATAAGATTCTAGGATGTCTCTCTTATATTCTAATAGTGGATAATTATTCCTTCATTTATCAAGCATTTAGAGAAACTACTGAGTCAGACACCATGCTACTTTACTGAGGCATGAAAGGTGAAAACAATCTGATAACCTCATAAAGGTAGCCTTCATTCATTGATTCACACGTATACAATGAGCAATTATACCATACCAGATGCAGGTATAGAAACTGGGTATAAAAATGGAGATAGATGCACATCTTGCTGTCAGTAACTCATAGACCAATTGACAATATGAAAAATTATAGTAACATGTATTTCAGCATAACTTAACAATATACTTATTCACCAAATAAGAAGTTGACCAGATAGAGGAACAACTATTCTAGGCTGAGAAGGTTATAAAAATTTGACAACATAGTCAAGAAAAGGAGATATACAGTCTTTTGGAGAATGAATAAAATGGTCCAAATATTACACTGCCATAGAACACTGCTGTGGTGTTAAAAATATGTATATAATAATGACCCCGAAATTAAAAGAAGACAAAATAGTAAGATGAATTAGCAATATTGTAATAAACATGATATTTAAAAACCTAAGCATCAATTTTTTTTCTAATCAGTGACAAACTTTAATGTAAAAAAAAAAGGAAATTACCTGCATGTATGTGCATCATCTATTTTTACAAAGGTTCTTCCTAAATCTTGCTGAAAAACATAGTACATTCTCCTTAGATTATTCTCCTAATAAATTATTTTGCCAAGTTCATGAAGCTCAATTATTTGCTATAGCAATGCGTTGATTGCCACAACGTGAAAAGTATTGTCTTAGATATTTTGAACCACAAATACAAATGTATATAAAGTTTTACCTGCAGACAAAATTTGAGATTAAAGAAATAGTGATATATTTAATGGTTGAGCTCTTTTCATTTACAACTCTTAATTTTATATTTATTTAGTATTTATGTTATGTTAATACTGATTTTTTTTCTAATTTAAAAAGCATTTTTAAAAAAGTAATTATTTTCAGTCAACATAACCCAAAGACGTAGTGGCTTTTCTGTCAGCTGTAGGAGTAAAATTGCCAATAAGGATTATACTTAATCCAGGTACTTGTGAAATTTTTTAATACTCTATCATCCAAAGGTACTTCTTTATCAATTTGTGTGTATGAATATTCAGTAGATATAGTTACCCTTAAACAGTAAGAAAATGGCACCTCAAGGCTCTATGATTTTTTTATGCCAAAATATAATGCCAGTACTGCAGGGTAAAGCAACACTGGTATAATACCAATGTTTGCATTCTTCATAATGCTGTTAGAGATCAATACTTGTTTGGCATTCTATAAAACACCTGCACTTCTTTCACAGAATATGTCGATGAATGTCTGTTTTTTCCACAGTGGAGAAGTGAGTGTTCAGTTATATTTTATAAAAAATTAATATGATTTCACTATCCTTAGGCAGACTTGTAATTCTTGCTTTTTGATGGAGGATGCACATGGCACATTGCATATTTTGTGTGAGTAAATATCAACTTTGTGTGTATAAATATCAATCACATTGATGTAGAAAATTTTTTAAAAGATATTTAAAAATTTAATACACATTTACTTTCTTGATCTTTCATACAGAATGTACTTAAAAGGTATAGGTCTTTGCGAATATATGTGTGTAAGTATTCTCCATTGCGTGCAACAGAGATGGATTCTGACTAATTTAAGCATTAGAGGAATTTAGTGATTGATTATTACTTAGCTCTTAAATTCACCACCAAAACAGGAGGACCAGGCTTAGAAAATGGAGAAGGAAAAAGGGAATCTAGAGAATAAGGGCTGCTGTCTCAATCACATCACAGAAACAATCTATAAGGACCATCTCGCTGCTAGTGGATACAGATTGTGTCACCACCATCACTAATGTCACGAGTATGTCATATTCCATATTATGGGATGCCAAAATTAATATGCATCATTTTCCCCAGATTGCAATACTAGTTGAAAAAACAAATCAAATGTGCTCCTAATAAAATGCAATGATACCCTTTCAATTATCCCTCATGTAACTGATTAAAAATTAATTCCCTTTACAAAGAAAGGAAGGAAGGGAAGAAAGATGAAAGGAAGGAAGGAAGGGAATAAGAGAAAGGAAGGAAGACAACCAATCAAACAAACAATAAATACATTTCTTTGCTTCATTCACGTCCAAGTTCAGGATCTCTAGGTGACCTTTATTTTCCCCCTGGTTTTAGTCTTTGTCCCATCATGATATTCTGCATAGGCAAAAATGTTAAGAGAAGAGGAGGAGGAAATAATTTTTAATGCTTAAACTTTGATTTTTCAGCAATTGTAAGTCTTTAGTGGTTGAATTTGTATAGAATTAGAGTTAACTTTCATTAACATTTTCCTATAGATATGGCAGTGCATAGGGAATCCCAAGGAGTTATCTAGACTCTATTCCTTTTTCTCCCTCATTATGTTCTATAGAAACAATCTTATTTTAGCTAGCCAGGATCAATCATCCCAATCAACACTATAACCTCCATTTATTTCTATTGACTTAGAGGCAAGAGGAAACCAAAAGGTTGTGAGGCAGTCTCAATTTCCATTTAAAAAGAATTATTGTGCATCTCTTGATGGAAGCATTTCTCCTTTGAGTTTTACATCTTCTAAAACAGAAGAACCTAGAGTTGTAGGAGAAAGAAACAAAGTTTTCATGAGGGGATCTATGGGTGTGATAGTGAGAGGTGCCATTCTAATTTCCATCCCTTGATTTTAGAACATATACGTTCTAGTTACTTAAGAGAGCTTATCACTTACTGATGTGTAGTTTGTGTGCTATACCAGTTCTTGTGGGGCATAATCTCTTTTGAAAGGAATTTTATCCTTCTGAAACCATAGCTGTGTCTTCAATAAGCCATTCCATAGTTCAATAAGATTAACTTCTGCATATTCTGTATATAATTAAAAGAATATCTGCATCAGAAATGGGTTGTGTGTGGTGCCATGGTGGTGAATAATATTGTTAACAGAAAAAAAAAAAACTTTCTGTAGTGGCTCATCTTTAAGATGACTCCAAACAATTTTTTCCCTCCTGATATGTGGATACCATTTTGCCTTTGAGAAGTCGTGCCTATTCCTTCCCTCTACTTGAATCAGGATGCCCTTAGTGATTTGATTGGCCAATATAATCAGTTGAGGTGATATCTTGGATTGCTGATGCTTAGTCAGAATAAGCCTTCCAGCTTCTGCTTAGACTTCTTGGAGTGTATACTTTTGGAACACAGGAACAACCGGTTTTGGGAATTGGACACCTTTTAAGAAGACCAAATATTTAGAAGCTGATTTACTATGAAAGGCCCAAATCACATAGATAGAATCTGGAGGATAGATATTATAGAGAGAGAAAAAGAGAGAGAGAGGCAGAGACAGAGATAAAAACAGAAGCAGACACTAAGGAACAGTCAAGAACCAGACATGTGAATGAAGCAGCCACCTTGGAAGTGGGTACTTTAGCATAAGCCCACCCCAATTGATGCTACATGACTTAGAAATGAAGTGCCCAGTTAGGGGAAATTTTGTTACGTAGGAATAGTCAAGTGGAATAATAGTAGATAAAGAAACCCAACCCAAATATAGCATTTCTAACTATGAGAACATTAGTAGCTCTTCACTGAAGGAAAATGTTCAGCATAATCAATTTGCCACCGAATTGCTGAATTGTCCACTCTGGTTAAAACACCATATCGCATGTTCCTGTTGTTCCCTGCAACTAGCAGCTTCAGCACTAAAAAGTAGTGGTGACTAGAGTGTCCCTGGCATAGAGAATCCATGTTTTTTACCCCAGGCACAGTCACCATTGTTGCCATGATACCTCCTTTGTTAAAGGGTCTATCAAACAAGCTAGGAGCTGAGGGTGATTGACATCAGCTTTATCCATAGTGAGGCTCTATTGAGAGAATTCACATGAGACAACAATATTCGTACAAATTAAGTCTGTTTTTGGTAGTTATCTCTCAAAACATTCTGCAAGTCTTTTTCTCACCAATCTTCCAATCTTATTTCTTTCAAGAACCTGTTCAAAACTATGAGCCACTTCCAATGCATTAGTGTAGATCCTTATCTCAATCTCTGTTTCCAGAAAAATTAGCAATAATACGCTCTGCTTAAATTTATGCCCTCTCCATTTTTAGGTCACCTTTGAATTGAATTGACCTGTAGCCACAGTCTTCTTCCAACTGGTTTCAGCATGCCATAGAGAGTAATCTGTGAACCACATTCTAGTCTTTTTGTCTTTTTGGTCAACTAGTCATAGGAAGTCACCCTTGAAATCATATGAGGGAAAGTAAGGATACAACTTAATCTGCATCAATCTGATGATGGAATGCAGGCAGGAATACCTCATCTTATGTCAGATATATCAAATAACACTCAAGTAGATCAGGTATCATGACCCCTAGTGTCTATGGCTGGTCACTCAGTTTTCAAGTTGTATTGCTAGAGCTAGAGCTTTTTTTTCCAAAAGAAGAGCAGTTATTTTCTAAAGAGGGAGTGTCTTGGCTCCAAAACCTAGTGGACTCCATTGTAAATCTGTTATCAGAGATTTCTACAGCCTCCTGCAGTATCCTTGACTATCACAGACATTTTGATATTCAGAACTATAAGTACAGAGTGGCAATGTTCCTTGCAGGGTTGCCCAAGTGAGCTGGTAAACTTTGTCTTCTCTGAAACCCACCCAAAGCTACCAATCTTTTAAGCCATTTAGGAGATAAGTGAGAATACCAGAATACTTTCCTTTCAAAAATCCAAGGTAAGGCGCCTATTTTGAAACTTCCTTGGTGACACGGAGTATAAAGTGCAGCATGGTTCTTCACTCTGGAGGGACTATGTAATATTTCTCAGGCAAATAACCAGAAAATTTGTTAAGGTGGCAGGTCATAAGTGTTATCTCAGACATTAAACATGCATACATCTCGTCAAAGCATTTAGGAACAGCTCTATAGGTCCATATAACGTTATTTAATCTAAATAATCAATTGTAGTGTTTTGTGTAATTTTGCCATGAGACAGATACCTTGAATTTATAATGCTTTAGAGCCAGATGAACATTAAGACGAGGTAGGAAATGTGTATTGCTATCTATTCCAGATAGAAGCCAGCTGGTTATGATACTGTGTTCCTTGGACTAGAGGTAACACTACTTTCCAGCCTAATAACTGCATACTGATTGCCAGGGACTGTTTGATTTGCACAAGCAGTAAGTTCACACACAAACAATAGCTGTAATTGCATTTGCAGGTGATTAATCTTAAAACAATCCACTGCCATTCTCAAATAAAAATCTATCCCTATAACAGAGAGTGGAAATGTGAATGTGATAAGAATCAATATCCTTCAACCTTACAATCCTTCAATATGACACTAATTCTTGTAACCCCCTGGAAGTTATAGCATTGGAATTGATTTGCTATTTACTATTTTGGTAAGGAGTGGGAGTTCCAAATCCTTTCACTTGACTTTTTCTGTTATCATAGCCATTATCTTTGTGTCAAGATGACATTGTAGGTGTTCTTCCAGATGGGAAAAATAGTTATTATAATAATACATTCAGGATATGGGAAAATAAACACAGTATGGGTGACAGATATGTGTTAACCTACCAAGAGATGGACTTAGATTAAAACAGCATTTATCTTGTGATTCCGTTAAGCCCACTCTGAATCATGGACCACAGATACGTTCTGGAATGTACAGGAATTTGTATTATTTCAGAATCAGTTTCCAATAATGCCTCAGAGATCTGGATGTCATCTTATCTAGTGTAAATGGTAGCTCTGAAAGAGTTGAGAGGAGTAGCAGCATTACTTGTGGATGGCCAGAAAATTTCCATTCTTCCATCATTCTATGTGATGGGGACAAAATTCCCACCTGGAATAACTTTTGTACCCATGTTACACTTTCTGTAGAAATAGAATAAAGTGATCAGAATATCATCTAAAAAACTGTCCATATAATAATCCGAATAAATTTGTCTATTGAAAATTGATATGGCCTAAACAGAAATAATTAATTTTATAATTTTCAAAGAATAAGTAGATTATCAAAAATTTAGTATGAAAATATAGATCTTGGTTAGAAGAAGTCATATCTATGACTATAAAACCTAAATTAAAAAGTACGCTAGTCTTTACACCTAACAGAAATGCACATAATCTTTCTTAAAAAAACAAATGAATGACTTGACTAAGAGTATTCTAATTTTATTTCAAAATAATCAAGTGAGTCTATTTTAGTAGCTACGAAATTCAGAAACAATCTTGGTATATCTGGAAGAGCTAAAACTTATTACTCAAGTGGCTTAGGAGAGTTTGTGCAAAGGTATTTTGTCTTACTAAATATATTTTACAGTTCTCATGTTATTATTCTAAAGACATTTACCACTTATACACATTTTCTCTACTAGAACACTAGTATAAATATATTGAGGACTCTCTAGAGTAATTGCAATTAGTGCTTGATAGGGGTTTAATTAACAACAAAGAAAACATATATTAATGACAGGCTGTTTTTTGATTAATAGCTTGTCTAAATTAATTATGAGCATCATGGTAATATTAAATATATATTGTTCAAAATATGACTAGACTTTCAAAATGAGTGGGAAGAAAGCATTGTGTTCCACTTTATTTTGTGTATTTTAGTCATAAAAGTTGGAAATCAAATTTATGAATTAAAACACTTAAAGCTAAATTATATTAGTATTAGTAAATATTTTAATTAATTATTTTTTATTGTTCCTTATTTATAATATGTCATATTATGTTAGTTAAATAGCTGCATATTCAAAAAGACCTTTCTGATATAAAACACCCAGATGATATTTTGTCTCCTGAAACTGATAGGCAGTGATTGGCTTAAGGGGAGAGTTATTAATTTCTAAAGAAGACAGGGAGTTAGTGCCCCACAATTTCTCAGGTTGTTAAAAAAGAATCATAATAGACACAAAAGGACTCCTGAGAAAGTTTTCTTTGTCTGGTTCTTTAATTAACAAATTATTTAATGTGTCCCTACTTTACCAGTGTTTGTGGTAGGTACTGGGTATGCATATTGTATAAATAGATGCAATTCCAGCTCTCAAGGTGTTGACATCAATGCTAGTGCTTTAACTCGTCCAATTAAATGCTGTTTATTCTTTAGTTGCCTTCTTTTGTATCATATTCTTTCTCCCTACCATTCAGTTAAAATTGATCTTACTGTATTTGCTAATGACACCTTACATAGTAAAATGTGTGGAATACACATCTTCATAGCATTTGGCGGCTATAAATTTGACGTTGTGGAAACTCTCCTGTGTTTTTCAGAATTGTTTAACATCATATTTCTTTTATTCTTAAACAATACTATAGCATATTTGTGTTTTTCCTTTGCTTCTCTTTCTCTACTTCCCTCTTAAATGATTGTTGTTTTTCAATACTTCTCCAAACTCTCCACTCTTTCCCTAGCATATGTACACCCTCTTTTTGCTTCAAAACTTGCAAATGGGGAGGAAATTCAGGGAAACAGGAAAGCACACAACGAAAATTCGCACAATTTTGATGTCCAGATGGACCTTTCAGGGACTTAAAGCCAATAAAAAAGGCAGTTCCTCTTGCTGATTTGGTATATAGGCCTTGAAGGAAATGATTCCAACGTGTAACTGAAACTCGAGAAAGAGAATGAGAACAACAAAGGAAATCTGTGAATATTTTCCCTGAGTCCTTCTGGAATCCAGTGAAAGGATTTATCTTGAGAAATAAGCATGTATGGAAGTGGAGAGGAGTGACCACATGCAGTGTAGGCTGACAAAAATGTTGTGACTATAAAAGTTAGGAGAAGAAACAGAATATTTTAATGTGTAAGTAGCAGAAGTTGAGGAGAAATGCTTTTGTAGACTCTTTGCTTACAAAATTCTCAGCAGCTCCAAAAAACTTTTACATACAACGTTTATATGTGTTTCCTGTCTTTGAATTTGTGAGAAATCTATACTTTACCTATTATTAAGTGTAAGGAGAAGGAGCCACCATTTTTAAAATCCTTGAAAGAACGGTCAGCTTTCTTTTTCCCTAATTTCTTTCCTCTCATTTTCTACTAAACTACTAAATCAGCTTTTATACCTCCTACCGCACATTCACTGCTCTTGGAAAAATCTCAGCTGACTTCTACATGCTAAATCCAATGTTTCTTGGTCCTCATCTCATTAGTCTTCTCAACATTATTTAATATTTTTTCACTCGCTCTTTGAAACACGTTCGTTGCCATATTCCCAGGAATCCAGCTCTCCTGTTTGTCTTTCTTTTCTACTAGCTGCTCTTTTGCCAGTTTCTTCTCTCTTTCCTCTTTGATGTCTTAATACAGAAGGAAGTTTCTTGGACTTCTCTTCTCTATTCGTACTCAGTCCCATGGTGAATTTATATGACTCTTAAATAAACATCTTAGATCCATAATTCTCCTTTGAAATTCAGACTTGTTTACCGAAATGTATCTTCAATTTGCTCACTTCAAAATTATTTCAAATCTAAATTTGGGTTTCCAAATTTAAATTTCCAACCAGCCCTGTCAACCTGTTCCACCTTCTGTCTTCTCCATTTTAGATAGTGATAACTCCATCATCCCAGTTGTGATTAAATGTCATGAATTGCCTTTAGTCTTCTCTTTTGGTCACACTGTATCCAATATGTCAACAGATATGGCTACCTCTTACTTCAAAATATAACAGAATCTATCTCCCACTTCTACCACTGATTCCATACTAGAAAAGCTATCACCTTTTACCTGGATATTTGTAACAACCTGCTAACTGGCCTACCTGCTTAAACACTTTTGCCCCTACATGTGTGCACACATATATATATATATATATATATATATATATATATATATATATACACACACACACACACACACACACTCATACACACACACATCACAGTTTGGTAAATCATATTACCTTAAAAATCATCAAGAAAGAAAATGTTGTGTAGATGGTGTTAATGGACAGTTTACATATACAAACACTAAAAGACAATGAAATTTTAATCTAATTAATCTCACATATTTGTGATCACTATAGATTCAATCACAATGAATCTACGTAAAGCAAGATAAAACATGAAAAAGTAAACCATTAATGAAAATTAACAAAAGTCCATAATATTATAAATTTTAATCATTTTTCTTGTGTAGCACCTAAAGTTTCCAAACTGGTAATCAAACTCTATAATTAAGTTATGCAACAAGAGGACGGAAATGCGGTTCAATTAATAAGATCTTCTTTTCTGGTACATTTGCTCCTTTCTCCTTGGTCTGTCCCTTGAAATTGTGTTCTGTTTTATGAATGTCATATTAGCTGATAAAAATCAACTAGAATCTGAAGAGAGTGGGAAACACCTGTCACATTGTTGAATTGCTCTAAATATAACCTGATAATGAATGATGCTTTCCAAAATTACGTCCATATGTTTTTGTCTTGGTCAATATAGGCAACACATAAAATAACAGTCTGATAATTTAGTTGCAGTTTCTTTTTTTAATTTATTCTCATCTCAATGACACAATTATTCAATTAGTTCGTTGATCCTTTTATTTTAGAACCATATGTTGAGCGTCTAGGAACTATATGCTTTAATGAAATCATATTTGAAGCTCACCTGTTCTGGAGAAGTTTATAATCCAAGACCAGAGGGAGATATGTATATAACTAATTACAGAATACAGATTGGAGTGAGTTCAAAGATGAAGGAGTATAAAAAGAGATTAGAAATGAAAGAGAAGTAAAGATTATATTCTAAGCAAAAAATGATATAATGATAAAGAATTTATATGTCCAAGCAAGAAAAGTCAGGAGTTTTAATAAAAATATATAATTAGCGTTAGTGTTAGGTATTTGCCTAGAGGGATTCCATTTATCCTGCTGGCATCTGAGCCTCTTCTGGTTGAAGAAATTGAGGAAAGGAGGGGATGTCTATGGATGATCTTCTCTATCAATGCCTGTCCTGGGCTACCAGGTACCTAAGCCCAGAGGGAAGAGTATGTGGAAACAAAGTTGATGTTCTTGTATCTCCCTGGGTAGCCAAAGAGGTAGCGTAAAAATTGGACTTTAGAGAGAATCGTGGCACCCACATTGACCATTTGGAATGAATCGAGTCTGAAGTACTGGGTCAGAGTTTTGGTGCTCCCTTATAGGACAAACATTAACCCTTTTGATGATGGATCATGGGGAAAATTGAAGGGTCATCAAAGAGAAGATAGGACAGTAAGAGTGACAGGAGAGGCCCTCAAGAGATTTAAGACAGTGTCTACTATTCAGTGAGTAAAGAGTATTTCAAATTTTAACAATAAAAACACAGGTTTTCTTGCCATTGGCTGAATATCATCACTTTGAGGAGGAGTTTCATATCACAAAAGCAAGAGTATCCCTGAAGCCAACTCTCTAGGGTTTATTGAAAATGTATGACGTGTGGCCAGGATCTATCAGGGAATAGAATATGCTTATGAAAGTTTCATTGCAATGTCTTCTGAAATTTTCATTGTAAAACTTAAAGTTTTCTTTTTGTTACGACAAACTCAAAAATACATTCTAATCCTCATACTAAATAAAAGCTTTCAGCACACATACACATTCAAACAAATATAGATTATAAAGAAAATTGCCATTTTTGTCAATAAAGCCCAAATTTGTATACAGATGAAACTATGTTTCTTTTTTACTGTGTTGACATGTGCCTTGCTTCTCGTACTTAAAATTTAGAAATACTCAATTTCAAATAAATTTAGCATGTTTACAAATTACTCCACAATTCTCCTCCATTATAGATACTTTATAACATCTGTAACTCCACAATATCAACATATTTTGAGAAGAATAAAACAAGGAATAAACCACTTTAATAGATTCATTATGAAATGTCAAATAACTGGCATTTTATAAATATACACATTACTTTATTTACAGACTTCTTATTTATGACCATATCTAAAGAACAAGATGTATCGATAGTGGTGATTTTTAATATATCCCCAGTTAACATTACTAACTGGAGTTGATAAGAATGTACCTTCTAGAAAAGTATATTTTATTGCCAAAATCCACGTTCTTAAATAGTAAATAGGAATTTTCAGTAAATCGTCTTTCCTTAAGTTAATCTTTCCTCTTATAATAGGTCAATTTTCTGTAGTTTTTATACTTGAAAGAGATAGAGTTTATCATTTCCAAATATATTTTATTTCGACAGTGTGTAAGGGATTATAGCAGGTACAGTGGAAAATAGATTATGTTTTGAATGCTTGTGAAATCCTTTTCTGAAATTTAGAGATGTAAATGGTCATTCATGAAAAATACCTACAATCCTGCACTTTTCATGTGTTTATGTAGTTCATATACAAGAATTATGTATAAGCAATAATTAAACACATTCTCTATGTGTAATTAAATTTTATTTATAAAGAGCAAAAATATTGTGACAATATTTCCAAAAAAATAGTAATTTTGTAAATAAGTAAAACAATGTAAATACTAATTATTTCCTTTTTTTGTCATTGCAAACAAAGTAAGGCCTCGTTTAAAACAATTATAAACTGTAGAGTCCCACTTTATTGGAAATATTGACTACAGAGTCAACAGTTATGTATTTTCCCCTTATTTCAGACCAGATCTTCAATGTAAAGTTTTTGTCCTGTCAGTATAGTGAGAGTAATAATGAAAGGCTATTGTTTATATGATATACTTTGTTCAGTGCATACGCATAAAGCCTCAGAAACTGTCCTTCAATTTATTGCTTATATTGATCATTTGGGAGATTGTTAGAGTTCCAGTTTCTAGACCTAATACCATGAGATTTCTGATTCAGTAGGTCTAATGAAGTACGTCTAAGGAACACACACATTTTGAGAAACACTGTTCTCATGGTGTATTAAAAAGCAAACATAGGGCCAGCCCTGGTTACCTAGTGGTTAGGTTCAGTGTGCTCTGCTTCGACAGCCTGTGTTCAGGGGACACACCTACACCACTCTGTTAGTGGCCATGCTGTGCTGGTGGTCCACATGCTAAAATACAGAAGAAGATTGGCATGGATGTTAGCTCAGGGTGAGTCTTCCTCAGCAAAAAAAAAAAAGCAAATACACACAAAAGTATAAAATGAGTATGAGTAAACCTTAGTTTTACTCTTACTTAAAATTATTTAAACACAATTCTAATCAGTGAAGAATATAATATGTACAAATGAAAAGGATTTTATCCTTTTACACTCTTGAGGGAAAATCTTACTTAAATTTTTCCTTTATGGTTCAGTGTACAAATATGCCTCAAATACTTTCTATGCAACAAACAATGGAGAGACACAAATTGATATCAGTATATCCAACTTATAAGAGCTTCACCTGGAAATAAAATACAGTGTCTTTTTAATCTGTTATCTATCAGTAATGGAGGAAAGAAAAAAATCAATGATTAAGCCCACCTGATGAAATATGAAAACTCTAAAAAGAAAGCTATGCCTGAATATAGATATTGCTCATACCTTTCAAAATATTTGCTTATGAAAAACTGAACATTTTAAAACTATGAAAAGTCACATGAGACAGTCATAGATTCGTTGCTGTGACACTTGCAATCAATAGAAAAAGACAAAGGTGATAGGATGTCAATCCCATGATGACACTGCATTGTCTAAGACTCCATTATAGAAGACTCTTTTGCTGACCACGAAGAAGCAAGTTGCTGTGACCACTCTTCCTCTTTGGGAGTGCAATGGGAAATTAATTTAGAAGTCACTGTGCCTTCCTTTCAGGAGCTGTTTATTTTTCTAGTGATCAAAAATATATTGACATACATAGTGTCATAATGTCATAAATAAATAACAATGTGTGCTTCTTGAATAATAGTTTCTTTATCATCACTTTGAAACTGTGTTTATTGTAAATGTATAGATATGCATTCAAATCAAGGTTGAAGAAGAAATAAAAGAAATGGTAACAGAAATAATAAAATGAGCATGCAGTCCTATAGGTCTCAAAGCACACGATGTTTCTTCTATTCAGATTTTTCCCCCTCATCCTGAATGGCAGATTTATACCTGTATTCAACCTTACAAATCAAATATCTCTTTATCAGTCAAGATTTCCATAAATCTCCCTTTTCCATAAATCTCCTCCCACTTTCTCTTATTCTCTCATCAAGATGCACTTTTATCAGTAACTCAGATTACTGATTGATTAGTTGTCCTAAGAATTCCCATAAGAACTTAAGCTCCATAGACATAAAGAATACATTTTTCATCACTGCTCTCCCAGCAGTCCTCCCTCAGACATGGTAGTCATCTAAGGAATATTAGTTGAATGAATAGAAACCACAAAAATATTGCTAAATTTCACTTGATGCTTGGGATAGCTATCATAGGAAGCAGCAATGATAGGAAAAACTCATATGTGTGTCCGAAGAAAAATAGCATTGAAATAATTTAAGGAAAAACATCTACTGGAGGTGGGGTATAATTCTAGTGTGAAAATGATGAAATCTAAGGTTTTCAACATACTTGCTAAAAAGGAAAGAAAATATGAGGGTAAATTATTTTTTACCCTGTAAAACCCTCAATTTCCTAATTTAGAATACTCTGGACCTTTTTAGAATTCAGTCTTCATCATCTCCTATTTGCTGATATGGAATTATACATATAATTTTCTGAGTGCCTAGGATAAATAATTGGCTACTTATTTAGTTTGTATTGGAAAAAATCAATGCAATCACATTTTTTGCTTTAAAATACATGTAAGACTAATAGATTAATTTATGTATAGACAGCTTTATATTTTGTCATTAATAATGTAAATAGATTTTCCTAACTTCAATCATATGTGTGTGTAAATATAAATGATCTATTTACACAGTAATATTTTAGTTCTTCATTTTTCACAATAAACATCTGTGTTTGCAATGAAATTTCTTGATACATTACTTTGTGTTTGTGAAAAACAATGAAATAACATGGTCTATGAGGGCTACTCATAATTATATAACATTTGTGAATTATTCTCATGTTAATCATCAAAAGATGGAAAAAACAATATTTGTCTACATTGGTTGCAATAATAAAAACAATATTAATTTCATTGTAGATGGATTCTTTGTTTAAACTACAAAAACAAGTTAAAGGGTTTTTTAAAAATAGTTTTTGAATAGGTTGGCCTTTCGAACTACTCCTGCTAACGCAATCGAATCACTAAAATTATCACCAAAAAGCACTGAGAAATTTTACTTTCTCATGTAGGCAAATAGTTTGTGAAACAAACATTTGAAAATAAGATTGATTTTAACTTTCAATTATTCAATTAATAATTGAAATCATTTATAGATTCTCTAGTGGTCACGTTTTGACCTATTCAGTTATTGGAAAGCATTTCAAGTAGAGAAAAAGAGTCACAGCTCCACCAGAAAGAAACAGCCAGCAACAGCAACAGAAAATTATTGTTATTTTGTTACTTATGCTACATGAATCCGATTGGGTAGGGCAATAATTAAAAAGAAAATTGCTTCCATACTTATGGTTCACATATGGAATATAATACTTTCAGTAACAAAATGTCTTCTAATAACAAAATAATTCAAGTTTGGTTAGCAGAAAAAAAAACAAACAAGCAAAAATATCTTTAATATATTAGTGCATATTAAGCCTTCTAAATGATAATACTTAGGATTGTTAGCTTTAAGATGCTGAGATGTAGATATCCAGAATATTATTATGCTTAAATTTTGTTCTACTGTTATTACAGATGAGTAAATGAGTTATTTATATTAAATTAATAGGATGAAAATACTTTGGCTGCAAAATCACAATGTATTATAATTTTAAGTACAGCAAAATGAATGTGATGTGAATCTTGGCTCACCATTGGCGAAAAAAGCAGAGTAATTGTTTTTTTTCCTAAGAAAACTGAAAACAAACAAAACTCATGCAACAGTGAAAAATGTATCTTCGACTTCCAGATAGTCTGAAACTTATTTTTAAATTAATTTTCTACCCTTCTTTCAATATATTCATTGTATTCCTTTAAAAGTTAAATATTTTTGTGTGCTTAATAAAGCTAAGAAAATACAATCCTGGCCATCAGTGAAATCTGAAAATTAAAAACGAAAAGAACAAAATGAACTATTTGAGGCAAGTGAGTGATTGTTGGACTAGCATTAATTAAATTAAATTTTTTATTAATATAAGAATATATTAATTTTTATGTAACAAAATTATGCTAATTTCTTTTTATTATGATTTAAAACTTGCCATTTAATAAAATATTCAAAAATTTTCATGACAAATTACACACTACCTGGTGAACATTGATTTGTAGCTTCCTGAAAGTGTTGAAGTAGAGAAGGCTGAGAATCAACAGGTGATATAAATACAATAACTGAGAGTTTACAGTAGCACTCATAGTAGAATAGCTCCACAGTTGTTCCTGTTGTCTCTCCATTGCGGTATTGCTCTATTAGAAACTGAATACTTTCTGGTCTACAGTACTTTAAATGTGGAAGAAATGTATTAGTAACTCAGATAATTTTGTTCAATGACTAAAACAATATTCATAATTCCAGACTAGATTTTATCCCTCAGTAAACCAATGCATGTTTTATAGCATTTTGTATATATTCCTTTACTTTTGCCTGATCAGGAGTATAGGTTTCATGTTTTGAGATGATAACCTAAAATTCAAATATATTAAGTAATCATCTACTAGATAGTGAAGGAATTAGGGCTTGTGATGTACTTCTGAGAAGTTCTTTCGGTGGGGTAGTTTTTCTCATTTCTGGCACCGTAGGCCTGGTGCCAGACTCTCTCTTTGAAAATTTCACTACTCCAGACTGTATTCAAGATACAAAGAATTGACAGCTTATAAACCTTCATTTCAAGTAGCTTGCATTGGGAAACTTTGATTTTGTTCTTAAAGATAACATTGTGGTTCCTCATTTAACCTAAAAGATTTTTTTTATTTTATTTTAAAGGGAGTTATGTTTTGTGATTCATGGAACAGCTAATAAAGAAAAGTCCTACAGTCATTTCATTTAGCCCAAGGAACAGTAACACGGAGTGAACCGAATACTCATTGAAGGTGACTGAGATGGAGTTTTAAGGAAATAAAAAATGTATACTTTTATATACAGCTCTACCCCTTCCCCTGGTGATAACTACACAGTGTAACCATAAATTACAATCCATTCACTTCTTCACTGTGTGAGTAAAAAGGTGTGAGAGTGTTCATTCAGTTAGGAAATCAAATTGACTTCAAACACCATAGTGAAAAAGTGGGAAAAGCTACGTACTTGCTGTTTTGAAAATATAGCTAAATTTATGTATGCATTTCCAGAAATATTCATTTCATCTCTCTACACATATAGTAAAAGCAATTTATTCCAATATAAATCATTTTGCTGTCATTCTGCTATCCTCAGGAAACAGTTCAAATTTAGTTGATGTTCTCGTACAGGACACTGAGGCATCATCATGTTAATTATGAGATTAACACATGAGTTCAATTTTACTTCTGCCATTTATTTCCATGGCTTTTTTTTTTTTTTTTAATGTATAAGAAAAGAAATACTGGTGCCGGCCCAGTGGTGCAGCGGTTAAGTTCTTTCGTTTTGCTTTGGTGGCCCGGGGTTTGCCAGTTCGGATCCCGGGTGCGGACAGGGCACTGCTTGGCACCCCATGCTGTGGTAGGCGTCCCACATATAAAAGTAGAGGAAGATGGACACGGATGTTAGCTCAGGGCCATGCTTCCTCAGCGAAAAGAGCAGGACTGGCAGTAGTTAGCTCAGGTCTAATCTTCCTCAAAAAAAAAAAAAGAAATACTAACCTTCTGTCATCCTGTCTTGTCCGATTCTGTTCAGACACACTTGTGTAGACATCTATTTGAGAAAAGTCTAGATGTCATTTGCAAGTGTGCTTTTTATGTGTTAAGTATCTAGGACATAAAGTCACATACAGTTTAAGCATTTATAGTTAACATCTATTTGAAAGTGAACTCCTGGTCCTTTTCTTTAAAAATCTGTGCCACATAGTCTTTTTCATGTCTGTCAACAGGAGCTCTATCCTCTCAGTTTTTCACATACACACACAAATACACACACACTCACACACACACACACACACATATGTATATCTAATCCTTGACTCCTTTCACACTCCACATGTGGTTGGTCAGGAAATTGTGTTGCCTGTACCTTCAAAATACATCCAGGATCCAACCTCTTCCCACCACTTCATGGATTACCGCATATATTCATCACTGCAACCCTATTAACATCCTAAAGATAATAAGCTCACCAAAATCTTACAGTAAGGAAGAAGTAGGGCTGTGGACTTAAACACCAGCAGCCTTACCAGGGCAAGATATGACAAAACAGTATAATTCCTAAGACTATTCAGAAAATAAAGGGCAGAGTCAGCCATAAAATTTGCTGTTTTTTATTGTCATACTTTAAGTAAAATGATAGATGAAACTCACAAACAACTCCTTTTGCATTTATCTAAGCCCCTGACTGATTTGCATTTGATATGTGCTCAGTGCATATTAGCAAATAAATTTTTAGTTCAACTTCTTGATAAGCATCTATTGAATACCTAACGTGCACTAATATGGCACTAGGGTGCTTTCACGTGATGCCTGTTCTGACTATCGCAACAGCCTGCAAGGTTCCTTTGCTACCCTTTTATCATCCATAAAGATATTATCTTTTCTGCATGTACACATAATCCTCCATATGAAGGTTTGGCAAACGTTTTTGGTAAGGAGCCAGATAGTAAATGTTTTCGCTTTGCTGGCCATGCAATCTTTGCTGCAACTATACAACACTAGCATTGTAGAGAGAAAGCATTCACAGAAAATAAATGCAAATAAATGGTTGGGTCTGTGTTACAAGAAAATTTTATTTACAAAAACAGTTGGCAGGCCAAATTTGGCCCTTAGGCCATAGTAGGCAGACTGTTCTATACTCCAAAGGCTATGGGAGTTCCAGTTACCCAGAAAGTGTTCAGAAAAACTTTGTTAAATTAGTATTTACATTACTTTGGTGAATGCATATCATTTTACAAAGCCAGAAAGTTGAAGATTTTTTAAGAAGCATTCTACAGTTATTTTTTTATTAAATCAGTAAGAAAGTAATAAATACACCCAATATTTACTTGTCTTCTGAAGGATTATCTTCAATAATATCATAAACATCTCTATATAAAAGATCAGTTGGTGAAAACTTAGTTCATAGCCCTTTAAATTTATTTCAGTATACATAAGCTGTGCAATAGGCTTATGGAAGAATCTATAAGTTGGCCTATTTGCTTTAACTCAGAAGAACAAACTGATATGCCTAACCATCAAAGAAGTTTCTTCTGTTTTATGCATAGTTTAGAGTAAATAATTTAACACATTTTCGTATGCTTTGTTCAGGCCACATCTTTGTTCTATCTTTCACCACTAAGTAGAAAAATAGAGAATTTTCTTAGCTATGCAAATTCACAGATATTTTAAATATTTTTCAATATATATCATTTTCAAAACATTCTATACCCTTGGAAGGCTGAGTGTATTTAATGTGATTATTTATGTATTTAATATAGGGTAACTAGCTAGTGTATTTATAGCAGCTATCTAGTTTTGATCATTAAGGATGCTATCAGCACCACATGTTTAAATGCAGAAAACAGAACAGCTAAATTCAAAGGCTTATGAGTAGCTGTTCATATACCCCTGTGGCTATGGATTAGTTAGTGTGTATTTCAGTCCTTTTCTTTTAGAATACTTTTGAAATGTATTGCGTATGATTTGTATCAAAAATCTTAGGTGTTACATTGATTTTATTCAAGGATTACAGTTCATCCAACTTTAAAGTTGTTATCTTGGGTATCTAAAATTTCTAAAATTGCTGGCCAAATTCTAAGAACAAGCTGTAAAATCCCACATCAGATACTGTCTTCTGTGTATTATTCAATAACAAAATTGGATAGAGTAGAATACTGGTAAAGCAAGTCTCAGAATAAACATTTCTATGCAGAATACAGATTTATAACATAGTTAATTGTTAAAAGCAATCTTAATCTTAAATAATTGTTTTCTAATTTGACCTTTAAAATTTTAGGTTTAATAAAGTTTATGCTACTTAAATTTCTTACTAATTAATTTCATAGCAAGTATTCATTAATTAATATGATGCTACGTCACTTATTTAGATTCCAAATTTGATTTATTTTTGAATGTTGTTTGAAATGATTAGATTTGACATATCTTAAGGTGGTTTTATTTTATTAAGGCTAGACACAGGGAATTTGTTACCATCAAAA